>NC_092868.1:54568996-54770916 GCF_032062135.1 Pyxicephalus adspersus
CATCAAAGACACACACGCTGCAGCCAGCATCAAAGACACACACGCTGCAGCCAGCATAAAGGACACACACGCAGGATCAGATATCTGGAGCTGTCTCGGTGAGTACTTTTTTAATTTACTGGTATGTATGCTTTTATTTTCTTTTTCTCCTAGGTCTTAGTTTCGGGGTAGGTCTTATATTAGGGCAGGTTTACAAAATAGTGCTAGGTCTTACTTTCGGGGTAGGTCTTATTTTCGGGGAAACAGGTATATATTCATATGTATAATAGCCACCCCTTTATGAAATGTGAAAGGAAAAGAAAGGGGCTTCAAGGCTATTTTTTAATTTGTTGGATTTCAAAATTAAATTAAAAATTAAAAACAAAAAAAAAAAAACTTTAAAGCCCCTCTCTTTTCCTTTCACATTCCATAGACATTTTGCAGCAACTTGGAGGGGAGCCGAACCTTTTTCTAAATGTCATCACTTGGTGCCGTCACCAGTATGATCCTGAAACAAAACCACAGTCACTGGAAACACCATCATCACCAAGAATCAAAAAAGTCCAATGCTCATCGAGTTTTGTGACATGAAGGGCGTCATTTTGGCAGAATGGGTTCCAGAAGGCACAACAGTGACCCAACATTATTATAAGGAAGTTCTGGCAAAGCTGCAAGAAAGAGGAAAATACACCAGAAATGGGTTAATTCTTCATCAGGACAATGCTCCTTCTCACACAGGACATTTTGTGACCAAAAAACACATTACTACGCTGGAACATCTTCCATATTCACCAGATTTGGCACCTTTTTTCTTTTTCCTAAATTGAAGTCTTTGAATAAAGGAACACACTTTGAGTCAATGAATGCAGTAAAGGAAAAAACATGAGAAACTGATGTGCTCCATACCTTCCACCAGTGGAAAACAAAACGCCATTGGTGCTTAATTGTGAATGGAGAGAATATTGAAGGGATGAGCATTAGAATTGTCATAGAAATAAATAAAAGTGAGTTATATCAGTCTTGTTATTGAATAGACAGATCTCGTATATCATGGATGGACGGATAGCTCCTAATGAATGATAATAGCTAAATTTTTATTTTGTCTCTGCCTGTAACCTATTCAGGTATAACGAACTAATGTAAAGTGGAGTCATCCTTTTGATTCTAAACAGCTGCTGATTTCTTTGCCTTTTTTCTAACAGAACAAATAGCAGTTTAGATAAATAGCATAGTGGTTATATTATGTGGCAAAAAAACTATAAATGTTTATATAAATGTGCCATTTATTTAGAAAGACATAAAACAGAGCAGCATGAACACCTTACAGAGGATATGAACCCTGTGATCGCATCCTATTCTTAGATTGATATATCAAGCAGCATCAACTCAGACAGGTCAATGAATCAGCGGCACAGAGTAACAAGTCTCCAGAGATATGATCTGCAGCACATCTGATAAATCTATGCCGCTGAACAGTACTGTGGAGGAGGCCCTGACCTGTGCATTGCAGGGGACTGCTTTGAGCAACTGATATTGTATTTCAACCACGACCTGCATCCCAGTCTAACAAGGTCTTCTGTTAATCACCGACACTTGCTGTGAAGATACTGCATCCGTCATGATTGTTCATACAGAATGCAGGTGCTGGGGTCAGGCAGTGAAATCACATAAGTAAAATCAACTTATATTGTTTAGAAGGTGAATTCAAAACGGTTTAAAAAAAAATTAATGAGATATTCCTGTCTGTAAAATTTTATAGTAGAGTAGAGTAGTAAAGTAGTTTATATTTATCAGCCTAATGTTTTTAAACTGAACATTGTAGGATAAAAAAAAACAATTGTGTTTAATAAATCGGCGGAAGGACAGTAACGGTATAACCAGTTTATAGAAAACAACCACAGAGTTCTATTTACTTAAATAAGATCACCGGAAGATGAAATTAAATTTTTTATCCCATTCTTTACCTTACTAAATAAAGCTCCATTTACATAAGCAGCACATTTGCATGTGATTTACAACACGGTAAAGTGTAATAAAAGTAGACGTAAACTGATGATAACAACTGCATGGTTCTGTGAGCAATGCATATTCCTGAGCTACAACACGGAAGAAAAAAATGTACATTTCTTTTTACATTTTTTTTTTCTTTTAAAGAAAACCAAGTGAATAAGTGTATATCTATTCAAACACCAATATACTGTTGCTAGTAAACTGATTTTAAAGTATTTGTGAATCCACCAAAACATAGACAATAATATTTCACTAAATAGTTTTTTGCATCCCTTTGCATTTTCTTCCCCATAGGGGAGGGCTGGCATTCAATTTATATCACACAGCTACTAAGTCCTACTCTGCTGCTGAACCCTTTACAGTCAGTTGCCCTTGTAACCATCCTACTGGGTGATGCTGTCAATCATCAGGATAGGGGTGGCAAGTGGGCATTCATTGAAAATGAATATGGAAGATATAGGTGATGCATTAGCACAGCGCCTTGTATCTTCAAAGCAGCAGCTCAGGGACATAAAATGACAGTGTAATGGACGTGATTCTGTGCTTTGCATGGTCAGAAATAAAAAAGCATGAAGAAACCGGTAAGATCACCAAGTTTTTCACCAGGAATAATGCACAAAAGTAAATATACCAAAAATAATGCACCATAATGAAATGTGAGAAAAAAAATTTGGGGCTAACACACAAGTTAAATTCATAAAAAATCACAAAACACACACACAGAATCTAAGATTAAAACATATCTTCTTTTACTCTGGTTCTAGGTATTAGAGAACATTGCTCTTTTCAGAAGGGAGTATAAAAAAGATTACCGTAAGTACTGCCATAACTAGATTATTGTAGATTGTGAGATCATTATAAAGAGTGATAGGCAACATGTACATATGCTAAAAAGAAGCATGCTAGAACAGAGGAGGCTGTTTTAGTGTCCTGAGAATCAGGGATCCTTAATCCCTACTACAGTGTCTCCACAACCAGGGATTCTTAGTCCCTGCCCTACCTAATTTCATACTGACACCATTGTGTATAGCTGGACAAATTTCTTCATCAATATTCCAAATGCCGATTCTTGTACCTGCAATCCTAACTCAAACCTAAACTAAGCACCACTACTATGAGACCTTTAATGATGTAAATCTGTAAACTGCCATAAAGAGGCCTCATATAGGCAAAACGCTGAGTATGCGCTGAGAAAAATCCATTTTAAAATAGAAAATTTGTTATAATATTACTTCAAACGTTTTGCTTCAATGAACACATAAAAATGGTTTTATTTACAAATTTTTGCAAGAAAACCCCTCTTTCATACAGAACATTAGAACCGAGTCTTTTATCTTTACATTCATCATTTTAGGGGTTGGCATTTAACAAACCCAGGGATCGTAAGAGTCTGGAAGGGCTGGGCTATGTAAATCTGATGACTAGACAGACAGAATTACAGAATATATATTTATATGTTACATCTGTTTGTCTGAAGTTCGGATTTAGGGTAAAGAAATGTAGAAGAGGTTACCTTTAATGAAAACTGTATTGTTTACATGATGTGTGTATGTAGAATTAAAGCTAAGCTTCAGGGGGAAAATCAAAATGACCCTTTCCATTGGTCTTCCTCTCTATGGTAAAGTTGCGTACAGACAAGTTTTTGTTGCTGGAAATTATTCTTTGTGATCTATTACAAGGACTCTAGAATGAACAAACTGTGAAGACAGAACGGTTCTATTCCATGAAGAGGGAAGGACAAGCAGGAGGCCCCTCGCTGCATCCTCTATATTGGGGATTACAGCAGTCATATTACCAAGGGGATCATGAAAAATATGATACAGCTGGCACTCTCCTCTGTTTTGTGACACTCTTAAAGTAGAAGTAAACTGGGTAAAAAAAAAAAACTCACTCAACTTTACCTTGGAAGATCCATGTTGATCCCTCCAGGGGTTTCCTGGATTGTGTCCCGCCTCGTCCCAGTATCCTCCTTCATTCCAGCCCAAGGAATCTGCCGCCATCTTCTCTGCCCTTCCTCCTATGTCACTCGACCTCACATTGCACAGACACGAGATCAAGTGACATAGAAGGGGAAAAAACAGTGCCGATCTCACTGCACATGCGTGGGATCTCCATTTTTATCACATTGAAGAAGAAGCTCCTTCTGTGGATGCCGGAGATCAAGCATGTGCAGAAAGAGCATCCAGAAGCTTCCTGGGATCCATAACTTATATGTATCCTGGAAGGCTCTGCACACCCATTCCCTCCTTTCTGTCGGTGCTCCTACCAGGTGATAGGGGAATATCCTTTTTTTTTTTTTTTTTTTTTTTTAAAAAGGGTTTTTAACTTCCTACCCAACAACAAAGAAGGTCATTTTTACCAAGGGTTGTCTACCCTTTTATGTAAGGGAAATATTTTCGTTTAGGTCTACTTTAAATATAGGTAAAACTTTGACATTGGAAAACTGTGACAGGGTTGCCGATAAAGTTAAAAATGCCCAGGTTTACATCCAAATTTGTCAATAGATATATATGCTTCTTCTTCCTGTACAGAATCTCTATTGTTCCGACACACTGAATGGCATCAAGTGTCCATGAGGCTCGCCTCTCAGACTTTTTGCCTCCGCCACGTATTAACCCACTGGCTCTTCATAGATCATAATAGCAATCTTGGCTGTCAGTCTTTTACAGACTGTAACAACTGTCTGTGTCTATAGTGTCATTATAGTTTAAGGTTACAATTCATCAGAGATGCTAAAAAAGAAACCAAAGAAGTTTCATGTCTATTCTGTGGACAAGATTTATTTAGCACTTGATATGCAATAAGGTTACGCGTTATTTGTTTCCTCTTTATTCTGCATACAGGGTGCTGCAAGATTTTTTAGTGTAAGAAATACAAAAAGAATACATTGCTGAATTCAGCACATTGTTATGTTTAAAACTCAGCCAAAGTTCCACCAATAAATGGTGTTTCTTGGATTGTTTAGTCACGATAATTTTTTGCTCAGCCCAATTTTTCTCTACCATGGTGCCATTTGCCTGTGTTATACTAGAACATAATTGAGGGGAATAAAAGGGTCAAGAAGTTTTTCTTCATATTAAACAATAAACCAATACATTTATACATTGTAATATTGGTTGTGTGTTGTCTATGACAGTGTTTCCCTACTAGGGTTCACTTCAGAGGTTGAACAGTACCAGGGCGATTTCCCATTTTTATAGTTTTGGTACCAAGATCACCCGGTAGAGCCAGTGACATGGGAAAAGTGGAACCTTTCCTCTCATCTCTCTGGTATAAAACATGGACATCATTCTTCCCACTGATCTGAGTAGCATTTTAGTCAAGTTTTGTATATAGAAAAGTCCCTATACCCATGACTGAATAATGGGTTTGGACCACTATACTGTTTTTCCTTTTTTCCAACCAAACTTTACCACTGATATTTTTCTGTTGAGATTGAAACAATATATGTCTATTTGAATTGCCTAAAACCTACCTTCAATTTAAATATAAAGGGAGAAAAACCTACCTTCTAAAACTAAGGTCACTACACTTGCCCCCAATATAAAGTAGTAATATACTGAAACCAATGTAAGGGGTCACTACACTGACCACCACTGTATAGAGGTAATATACGGACTACTAATAAAAGGTGGTCACTGTATTAGCCACCAAGGTAAGGATTTGCTATTCTAGCTACAAATTTAGGTGGGATTATAATGACAACCAATATACCAAGGTACTACCAATGTAAAAGGGGCACCATGCTGACCACCAGTAAAAAGTATCAATATACCTACATTTTTTTTTATAAAGCTAATATACAGTGAGCTATAGATATAGGGGTTGTCACAAAGTCAGCAAAGATGGGAAGTGTAGCTATTTTTGGGGACAGTAAAAATATTATATGGCATATATTTTTTTCAGTCCCCTGCAATGCAGATGACAAAGGGCTTTCCGTGACCTCAAATCAAGGGTTCCTCTGTTGTAAAAATAAATAAATAAAAATATTGAATTGCCTTGTAATAGTTTACCTGAAGCAGTAAAACAACTAAACCCTCCCCCCCATGCCTTCCCAAACCACAAATGTACTCCATTTCCGTACAACTCCAGGGTAATCTTGCGAGCACACAATGGGAATGTTTTAGGTGACAATACTACAGGAAACAAATAACTAAACGTATAGAATAATTATGTCTCTATTGGCAAGGTAATGAAGCCATTAATTGAGAGATACTTCTGAATTCAAGGTAAATCTTTAAAGAAAAATGCTTTAAATTAGTTTTTGAAGGCTGTGCTGTCCAGTGCCTTAGTGGATAACATGATCAGATGGAGAGAATTGCAATTTTTTGGCAGATTACAAAGCTCAAACCCAAAACTTTTTTTCACTTGCCAAAGATTTTCCAATATATGTAGTGTATTTCAGGTCTGCTAAATCCAGAAATGACATCAGCTTCATTGAATTGGCTCTAAATCTTGTGATACAGGAATCGGAATAGATGATTTTACCAACAACAAATGTTAACACAGCATATTAATATTAATCTTTACATGATGTTTTGCATTTTATATATTAAATGTAGCATTATTTTCATGAAACTTTCATTTGCCTTCCTTTAATAATGCATTTTCTTTTTTTACAGAAATGAGTTCTTCAAGGTGTTGTTTAAATGACCCTAATGTATTTTGCTACATTTGTGGTGAATATTCTCAGCAAACACAGAAAAGAAACATTACAGAATTTGTGAAACAAGCATATCCTGCATTTTTTTGGTATAAAACTGGGGGACCAAGATAAGTATTGGACTCCCCATATGGTATGCAAAACTTGTGTAGAGTGTCCACGTCAGTGGAAACATGGAAAGCAAAAATTTGAAATTTGGTGTACCTATGGTATGACGAGAGCCCAAAAATCATCATGATTGTTATTTTTGTGCTGTGAATGTAAAAGGTTTCAATCATTACAAGAAAAACAAGTGGGGGTACCCTGATTTGGAATCAGCAGGACGACCTGTGCCGCATGGTGCTGATGTTCCCATACCAGTGTTCAGTACACTCCCTGATATTCCTGTATCCAACATGGAGGATATACAGGGTTTGGAGTGTAATCCAGGAGTTAGCAGTGGAAGTGAATATGAAGAAAGGGTTTCATCAAACCAGCAGTTCTCCCAAGAAGAGCTCAATGATTTAATACGTGACCTAAGTCTGTCAAAACAAGAACCTTTAGCATCCAGGCTAAAAGAAAAACTGTTTGAGACCGGAAGTTAGAATAACGGTTTATAGGACAAGGGAGGTGACACTCCGACCATATTTCAGTGAAGATGGAGACTTTGTGTACTGTTGTAACATCCCTGGACTACTAGCCCATATGGGACGACCAGAATGCCGAGCAGAAGACTGGCGGCTTTTCATAGACAGTTCCACTCCAAGTTTGAAATCTGTTTTACTGCGTAATGGCAACTGCTATGCATCAATTCCAATTGGTCAACTAAACTTAAAGAAGAATATGAAAATATCAAAATGGTCTTACAAAAGCATTCAATAACTGTATTGCATATGCTACTGTACAGGTATATTACAGGTTTCAGTATTTTTAAATTATTTATGCACCCTTGCTTTAACAGATTTTTGTGTTTTTTTATTTAAAGTTTAATATTAAATTTATTAAATATTGCACATATTTCTAGTTATGCCTAAGAATTACAGGCCTACAATGTAAAATACATTTTCATGAAAGACAATGTACCGGTTTTAGACATATATATCTGGACAGAAATTAAGTACAAAGTACCCATGTTTCATCTACTATCCCATGTTGCTTGTGGGATATTAGAGCAAAGCAGGATCACTGGAAAAAAGTGACGTGGCCTCCAAGGGAAAACATGCAACAAGGTGCAGTGAACATCATTAACGAGCCAATGGTTGACAAATAAAAAAATCATTCTCCATCCACTACACATAAAGTTTGGATTAATGAAGCAATTCGTTGGAACAAGGGTGGTAATTGCTTCAAATACACTTGCAGATTCTTCCCTGGATTGAGTAATGAATAATTTAAAGCAGGAATTTTTGATTCAGTTTTGAAAAATGATAAATGATTCAAATTTCGCAAGTTACGTACATGACTGATACTGAAGCTTCTGCCTGGCACAGCTATGTCATGGTTGTCAAGAACTTCTTGGGTAACCATCAAGCAAAACATCATAAAGAACTGATACAAATCTTAATGTTAAACTTTAAAAATTTGGGTGCTACTATGAGCATAAAGGTAGACTATCTCAATAGCCATTTGCAAACATTTCCAGAAAACTTTGGCGATTTCCATATGGAACAAGGGGAGAGGTTCCATCAAGATATAAAGGTGATGGAAGAAATTTATCAGGGCAGATGGGATAGACACATGATGGCAGACTACTGCTGGAGCCTTCAACGTGATTGTCCTGATCATCAGCATAATAGGAAATCATACAAACTGAGTTTTTCAAATGGCTTTTTTGTAATTAGTTCTGTAAATATACTGAATATAGAATATATTTACGTTAAAGCATACCTAAACTTACAAATTTCCCTTTAAATAAAAGGGTAGACAACCCTTTTATGTAAGGTAAAACTTCTATTGTTGCATGCGCAGGGAGATCGGCAATCTTTTTTCCATCCTATATCAACCGATCTCGTGCCTGGCTCGGGTTGACATAGGATGAAGAACCCAGGAAAAAGAGGAGAAGATGGGACAGATGCCGGGAAGAGGCAGGACCCAATGTAAGACACCCCCGGATAGATTGGACTGCCCTGCGGGATTGAAGTAAAGTGAATTGTTTTGGCACTTTTCAGTTTAGTTCCTCTAAGTATTTCAGTATTTCAAATTTTTTTTGTATATGTAGGTATGTCTAGTTTAATTTTGCTTAATTTTCATGTTTTATTAGTTTTCTATGAGGTTAATATTAAGGTCATTATTTTAAAAACTAGAGCCAATCTAGCAAAACCAATACCACATTTGGAATCTGTGCATCAAACATAACCTAAAATGACTTTAATCTGTTTGGACAGAAAATGTTTGTTGACCAGTGTTATACATGTTAAAGTAAACAGATCAGCTAAAATATAAAAAAATGAAATGGCAATGAAGGTGATCTGCTGTAAGCTGGAAAAGTTCTAAGCAACTTTGATAAGGGTCATAATTTTATAAATTTGGCAGGTGTTTTTAATGTTTTGCTAGACCATTGAACATGTAGCTCAACCTATTCATTAGTTTGCATAGAGCTCAACATTTAAAGCTTAACTCTAGGCAAGTTTCTAACTACACCGTTGAAATACACACATGCCTTTATGTCTGCATAGAGCTCAGCTTTAATGTTTAGCCTTTATGTATAGTCACAGTGCTCTCAGCTTGTAGGACATCTGAGTGAAGGTTATGATTGATCTGCAGCTTCATATTTGAGTAATGTTTCATGTTTATAGATATGGGTACCTGAAGGATGTTACACTGCTGATCCCACATATACCTTGGCTGTCAATAAAAAGAACTCTGTACTGTACCAGTCTCTGCGACATTATGAAATGAGTGTTAAACATTACCTGAGACTGTCTTTTCTGTCTCTCCTGACTGTCATTCCCTCTATAAGAAGAAAAAAAAACAAACATTACAAACTGTCCTGCAAAATGTGGGTGTTTTCAGCTTTGATATTTCCTCTGTTTAGTCTCCTGTGAAATTGTTTTTCGGGAACTGATTAATTCCAGCAGCCTCCATGCGATACAACGTGCAGGCTGTGAAGAGAGACTGCGAGGCAGGTCCCCCCTGTTATCTACAGGTTATTACCACTCTGTCAAACACTTTCTTACACCCTGCTGCTAATTCCCTTCCTCTGCCCTTCATTCGGAAAGTTTCTGCATTTAAATAAGTTTTTCTTGTAGACTTGTTCACTGCAAAAAGAGAGAAAGTTGAAAAGAGGCCTGTAAAGAAAGCAGGAAGGTTTTTATACCTGAATGTCTGTCACATATAACCGATATAATAGTAAAAGCTGCTTGTAAACTGATATATAATGATTACATGGGGATTTTTGGTTTATCATTTCCATTGTTTATAAGAAATGAAGCCTTTAGGGTTTTTTTTAAATTTTAATGCACATTAATGTAATCATTCCTTTCCTCTCCAAAGCATTGGTCTGTGAAACTGCTGCTATAGGGTAGATTTTGACTATAAGCAACTCGGCCTGAACAGACTTCTCCATGATCTTTCTCTTAAGTATAGACAAAGTAGGTCTGTATTTCTGTACATACGACCTTAACAGATATTTAAAAAATATGTGCTTGCACTTTAAATGAAACAACCAGCATATAAGAAATAGACAGTAATAGATAATAATAATAAGAAGATTAGTAGAGAATGATACAGAAGATTTCAGTGCTAAGCAAAGAAACAGGATAAATATTTTCAGTATAAAGAGTTGCTTGTTCAATTGCTATATAGTTAGGGTTACCACCTTTGAAATGTCAATAACGCTGGTTTGTTTTATGCTACTAATATAACAACATCTGCTACCTATACATAAACAAAGAAAGGTTATCAAAAATGGCAGAGATCAATAGGAATGACCAAGCTGTAAACCCGTTACTGATCTCCCAAGTTGTTATTAAAATAACCGTGGTTTATGATGTCAGTAATTAGCAAAATGAAAATGCCAAAACTTGCTCTTAGCAAACGATAGGATGCCATGTGTCAGGATATTGGAGATCATCGCCGCAAAAATCAATGCAAAGGACATTTTACCCAGCCATTAAATAATCAGCACTGTCTTCCTTGTAAATAATTGGACTGCTTTGTCCTATCCAATAATGCAAAAAGTACAACAAATAAAACCACAAGTGCGATACATATACTCAAATGACTAACCCAAAACACAAAATTGGTCACCAGAAATACAATGTGGTAAATTTATATAGGAAGACAATAATTGATGGAATTTCAGAAATACAGTTAGGTCCAAAAATATTTGGACAGAGACAACTTTTTTTTCTAATTTTGGTTCTGTACATCACCTGATCTGAACCCAATTGTGCATGCATTTCACTTGTTGAAGACTAAACTTCGGACAGAAAGGCCCACAAACAAACAGCAACTGAAAGCCGCTGCAGTAAAGGCCTGGCAGAGCATTAAAAAGGAGGAAACCCGGCATCTGGTGATGTCCATGAGTTCAAAACTACAGGCTGTCATTGCCAGCAAAGGGTTTTCAACCAAGTATTGGAAATGAACATTTTATTTTCAGCTTTTTAATTTGTCCAATTACTTTTGAGCCCCTGAAATGAAGTGATTGTGTAAAAAAAGGCTTTAGTTCCTCACTTTATTATGCAATCTTTTTGTTCAACCCACTGGAAATAAGCTGAAAGTCTGCAGTTCAACTACATCTGAGTTGTTTCATTTAAAATGAATTGTGGTAATGTACAGAATCAAAATTAGGAAAAAGTTGCCTCTGTCCAAATATTTATGGACCTACCTGTATATCTGGGGTATGCACTGTGTAAAACATGTATTGTAATCCCTCAATACACTGGTGATCAGTGGAGAAATACCACCTTACAATGGTGCTAAGTGAAGACGTGCCCCTTTACATTTATAGTCATTGGTGAAATTTCCACTTGTATTGGTGGTTAATGGTGAAGGGTCCAATTGGTGGCAAAAAAGATCATTAATGATGGTGGATATCTTACCCAAGAAATAGCTCACTCTGTCCATGCTGCCAGCTCTACTGTGCCAGGGAAACTTGTCAGCCCAGTTACGCTTTGCTTAATCCTAAAGTTTGTCTAACCTGCCAAAGCTTGAATGGCGGCTGTATGCCAGATCTAACCATGTGTGCCTGGTGTTAGGGTTTTACAACACCATGCATAGCTTTCTTAAAAACTTTGTAATCCTGAATTCTCCCATGAATGTTGAGCAGCCAGTAGTTCCAGAGTACAGCTTACTTGTTGGATCTCTAGAAACTAGAAATGGATTCAGGGCTAAATTTGGAGATCATGCTTACCTCTTCAAATAGGTTTTGATTCTTTTATCTTTACTCATATGACACTATCTATCCGATATGCAGAGCCCTTTCACCCCACCCTACCTTTCAGCCATTATCCTGCATGGAGGGAGCAATGCTTGTTATTTGAGCTACTTGTTACTTGAGACCCTTCTCATCATCATACAAATATATTCACCTTAGTGTCTACTGATATACTAATATCAGTGTTCTCCCCAGCCCCTTTTAGCAGGGTGTACCACCCAGCACTTTTCGGTAAGCAAATGGCTGGTTTTGGGTGGTTACTGAAAAGTTGGGTCACAGTACAGGAGCCACAACTGGCCTACAGCTTCTTCCCACGCAAAATTCCTGCAGAACACTGAATATGTAGATAATACAAATACCTAGAAGTGTTTTTTTTTTCTCCAGGATGTTAATATTTCTTTGCTAATTGAAAGTTTGCGTTGATAGTATAACTTAAAATATAAAATGTCTGCTGGGATATAGCAACTACATTCCTTTTCAATGGGTTTACCAATGTTTGGTTAAGTACTACTGTGTGGGTTCTTGTGCTGTAATACCTGGACTGCTTTGTATTTGACATCAGATGAGGATGAGGCATTAAATGAGTATAAAAGGAAAACTTTAAAATTAAGGAGACTCTAATACCACATAATGAAAAAATGCTTGATCAGACAGGTTTTCAAAGGTTCTTTTGTCAAGGACACAAGCCCTACCTCCATCATCATCACCTATTAATAGGGACAGGGCTACTTGAATCAAATGATCTGATTTGGTTTGCCTATTTGACGACAGTAATGGTGAGCCATATCAAAAATAACTATAATTCTCAATGTAGCTTATGATAAACTTCAGTACAAAAACCCAAATTAGAAGAAGCTTTCAAACATTACTGTATACATATGGTTAACTTCTACATCTGTTACCTGGATAGTGTTGACCACATTTTACCATTAAAAATGTGGTCAACACTATCCATTCTGGATAAGCTGCATAAGTTGCAAAACAATAGAAGGCCAAGGAATAAAATGGATAGAAAAAAACTAAACATAAACTGACGGTGCACTTTTTATTTTAGAACAGACTTTAGGAGCAGACCTGGCTGGCTATTCCCCTCAGCCACAAAGGTAAATATTCCTTTTAATGAACTCTCGCGCTGGTATGGCAATGTAAAGCCTAGAAGGGAGATCGTGGCTGAACCTCACTTGCATTGTTTGCAGTGTAGCACATTCAGGACCTGTCCAATATTCTATGCTTTTCTGCAGTTATAAAGAGAAAGAAAAGCTATAAAACATTGCTGTAAGTAATAAGGATTTCAGCAAGTATGCAATTATAAAGGAAGTGTTTCTATACCTGTGCCTACAAAAAAACACGGCTTATTTATTAGTCTGACATAAAGGTCCTGATTTATTAAAGCTCTCCAAGACAGTAGAAGATAGACTAACATAGGTGATGCTGGGTGATCCAGCAAACCTGAAATAGATTTGCTCTAGATCTAAAAACATTTGCCAATAGCAAATTATTTTTAAGACCTCCATACCAGGTTTGCTGGATTGCCAATGTTTACCTATGACAGCCTTTCTTCTTCAGTCTTAAAAAGTTTTATTAAATCAAGCTCAAAATGTAGCCATCTAGCACTGACCCAGACATGTGAAACACCAACATATTCTAGTATGTGTTGACTTCCAGGGTAATATATAGGCCAGGATTTGCATATAGTAAGCCTGTTAGAAAAATACTAAAAATATGCATATATCCTGGCAATGGAGAACTGGAGGCGGACTCCCTTGGTGTACAATATTTGTAATAACTATCCAGAGATTGCACCTAGTAAGAATTCATGCTTTGCAAAACCTAGTACAGAACTAGGAACAATATTTGTTGACCTGTATCAGTTGTAGGATTTCATTTTGCTTGGCTAGACATGACGGACTGAAGCTAAGTAGTTCATAGGGTCAGACTGCACTATAAATTCTCTCAGGTCCATTAGACTTATAAATACCAGAGTAAGTCTGTATTCATGGTATTGAAAGATATTTCACTACTACAGATTTTACTCCAAGGTAGGATAAGGATGTATACACTCTGCATATAAAACACGTCAAAAAATAACTGAGACTGTTTCACCCAAAAATTGTCATGGTTTTAATTTTTTAAACTTTATATAAAAATGTTGTAATGTAAAATAAAATCTTTGTTTTATTATCAATCTCTGGATTTAAATATTATGCCTTAAAATCTCTTTCTTCTTCTTTGTTATGTATCTATTTATTGAAAGATATACATTCATCAAAAATATGTACAATATTTAAGGGTATAATTTACAATTTTTTACCCATAGTTCACGTGTTGGTTAGTTGCACATTTACTCTGTAGATCATGTTTTCTTTTTACCCGTTTGAAAATAAAAGTTAAAGATTATATGGATGTACCATTCTTTTATTGTTTGTTTATTCACAGTTTCAGCACCACAGCCAGCAGATGGGTGAAGTGATTTCCATAATTTTTACAAGATTCCTCCAAAGTTTTTACCTGTATTGCAAAAATAATCTCTACTGTACTCTACTACTGATCTAATTCAAATGACATACACCTCAGCAACATTCAATTATGGTTATGAGTAAGATATTCATATATCAGCTTGCTGCATAACAAACAGAGAGTGAATATTGGTCAAAAACCGGTGAATGGGGGAATCCTGGTAAAAAATTGCTTAGCAAACATTTGATAAATAAAACTTCTTTATGCTCCTAAATTTCTAAAAGGTACTTTCAATATGCAAAATATCAATTCTCCTAAACCCACACCCCATAATATATAGTTGACTATGTGTTTGCTATGCTGTGAAGCTGAACTTCAATTCAATTTCCATTTTCTTTAGCAAGAAATAAGAAAGTTTCATCTGTTTGATGTCACTCCTACTCCTCTGGGTTCTTCTGTTGCAGGGAGGAGGGATCTAAAGACTAGATTTATTATAGCTCTGGAAGACTGAAGAAAATGAACTATGATGGATGAACCTGTGTGAAACCTGAAATGGACTTCCTAAAAATAATTTGCCATTACTTGGTGCTTTAAATCCTGGACCAGATCCATTCTAGGTTTGCTGGATCTCCCAGGTTTACCCATGATAGCCCATCTTCCCCAGTCTTGGAGAGCTTTAATAAATCAGACCCACCATGCGTCTAGTGGCCAATAACTTTGCTGAAGGTATAAGTGGTGACTGGTTGTCCTGGGCAGAAAGATGGGGGCCACTTTTCATGGGGCAGAACAGCAGGTTGGATTAATGCACAATGGGAATGGTATTAATAAACATTCAATAATTTAGCTAAGCTGCAAGGTAGCTGTACAATGCTCATAAAATATTTCTGCCTGTTGTTTAGCTTAAAAATCCCTAAGAGGTGTTGGAACCCATACTGCCTACCACCACCGCCATATCATCAGGCCTGACATGAAGCACAAAAGAGAAGGTAAAGCAGACTCAAATTCTATGTGCTTAGATATGACATTCTGCATAGCTATTACAGACCATAAACATAAGACTTTTTTTTTTCTAAAATCCCACTGGGATATGGTTTATGACCAATTTGGATAAAAACAGAGCATGGAAGAGTTTTATTGAGAATATAAACTATAATAAAGCCAAAAATCTGCCATAAGGAGACACAGATTGTCTTAGCTTGCTCGTAAATCTAAATATTTAACTAAGAATGTTTTTTCCCAAGTTTCCTATTTAATCTCCCTACTAAAAAGTTTAGGCTAGCAGGTAACCTTATTCACCTTCTTCTACAATGGCCTCTTTAGGATTGGTGTGTCCATGGCTTTTCTACATAAGCCCCAATAGACAAGTTTTATTTCTGCAAGTTTGCAGATATCAAAAGACTACTGACAAACCTTTTATGAAAAAAAAAAATTACCATATTTTTTTTTTTGAGGTGTTTACTATATTTTTAAAAAGTAAAGCCCCTTCCCTTCTCTCTTTATCATTGGGGTGATAAAGACAGAAGGTCCAGGATACATACGTCATGGATCCCAGGAGACTTCTGGCTGTGCATGACTAATCTTGATCTTCTTCAATGGGGTTAAAAAAATGACGATATCATGAATTCCCAGTGAGATTAGCATTCTCTTTTCCCCCATCTATGTCACCCGATCTTGCACCTGCAAAGTGTGAGATTGGGTGTTGTAAAAAGAAGGCGAAAGAAGGGGAAAGAGTATGGCGGCGCAAAGCATGGAGGATCGCGGAGTTTCCGGCGGCACCCAGGGAGGAGGGACGAAGGAGAATTCCAGGAAGACGCGGGACCGGATCCTGGAAAACTTCAGAGGGATCGACAGATCTACGAAAGGTAGATTTTTTTTATTTACTTCGGCTTTAAGCGAAAGAGATGGACACAAATTAAAGATAAATGAATTGGATTTTTAGACAAAAACTACACAGTTATTAGGATTTTATTAGCAAGGGCAAAGATGTATAAAGTATGCCTTGGAAATTCAACTGTAGCACCCCTGGAAACCCGAACACAGTTGTTCCTTGCACAGTAATAAAATGTGTACAGCAACTTGTCATTAAAAAAAAGTCAATTAAGTCTTCACAGAGTTCCTTTTAAAGTCACATTTAGAAATTTTGCAGTACACAATGTCATCGTACATGAAAATACTGCTGTCATTTAGATGGACTTTAGATTTCTTTCTGACTTTTAATTTCCTTTTAACATTGGCCAGATTAGGTTATGTATCAGTAATTTCCACATGAGTAGGCATAATTACCTTTTCCTCTTTACTTATTTTGCTATATTTAAATTTTGCCTCTATCAATAGGTTAGCTTTGCTCCTTGTAACCTTCTCCTCAGAGTTAAAGCTTTCTATTTCAGGTTTACTGCAGACATCGGTCATTCTGAATTTACTTTGAGTTTTTTTTTTTTAAAATTGTATTTGATGTTTAGGTGGACACTAGTGGTGTAAATGAGAAATTCAAGCTTAATGATATCCTCATTTTTTGTGTTTTTACTTTTCCTACTACACCAGACAAAAAGGGTCACTAATTGAGCAATTATTTGTTTGCAATCATTATGGAGAATTGACTGCAAAGCTAAAAGTATAAGTAAACTCCAACAACAAAATTCTATTTGCATCTTTTCTGGTCTGTTGAATGTAACTGTGAAAGCATTTTGTTACATCTGTTTGATAAGAGCATCTTGAGGACCCTGCAAGAAATGCAGTGCTCTTCTGTGTTCTTTACACTTTGCAGATGCAACTTGGACAATATTGTCTGTCATGTTGTCAGCCTAGGACAGAAAGCAAGTTCCTGGCAGGATTACGGAGTAAAAATAAAAGGTAAAAGTTTGAAAGAAACAGCCACAATAGGTAGGGTACAATGTATTACATTAAACATCTGGTCACCCACAGATCTGCCTCAAAGGTCCCCCCTCTGCCCCAGGACTTTCCAAAGAAATAATTTAGGAGTTATTTCACATGCAATATATTGATTGCTTTATGATTTAACCAAAGTATAGTAATTATGGACAGCATTTGAGGAAGGGGGGTACTGAAAAACGACCTTCCTTCTAGAGTTCAGCTTTGAAGCGAATCTATTAGAATTTTTCATCTAAGGCCAATTTTTACTACAAACTAGGTAATAATATTTTTAGAGTATATTCAGCTTCTTCCATAAACCATATTTATTTGATCCAAGCATTTTCCTGTCCTGAATCAAGCACACCATGCTTGTTAAATGTACACCTTTTCAGTAAAGATTTACAAAGGAAAAGAGCAGCTTTCTCATTGTTATAGAGAAGCAAAGACCGGGAGTGGTTACCTGCAATTTGTGGCAACCCAGGAGCCCTGCTACAGATTTTTAGCTTTTTGCCTACCATAAAAAGTTAGCAAAAAGGCTAAAAAAGCCAAATAGTTCTATACCATACTATTACCCTGACATCCCCCCTCTAAACAATACCGACCTCAAACTTAAACCTGAACACCATTCAACACAAATATGTCCTAAATGCAAAATGAATGTCCTAACCTACCACATTACTTTGTATCAAACAGGGTTTACATTTAGAACATTGGAACATCCATTGCCCTCCAACCTTCTTTCTCTACGTGGCTTTGATAAGCAGTTTTTCTAAAGACACCAAGGTCCCCTGCTCTCTTCTTGAATAGGGTTACTTTTCTTGTTATTGGCTCATTGTTGGAATGGTGATGTGTGAGATATTATGTAGAATGCCTTACAGATTTGCAGACTTTTCCTCCAGAAATAGCATGATGGAGATTCCATAACAGATTTGTAACATTTTGAGGACAAGGAAAGTAGAAATACAAGGCAAAATGTAACATAGAGTTCAGCTCTAAAACACAACATATTTGTACTTTCCTATGATATGAAGCATGTTTTTAGAATATGACACCACGCAGATTACAGAGGGTGTTCCAGAGTTGTGTACCAGAAGTAAATCTGAACAATTAAACACTTATTTTTGCTTGGAGACCATTTATGTAGTGAGCCAACCAGCAGAAGGCCAGGCACAGATGGTAAGGGAACGCACTTAGATCCTTCTCTCTATTTACAATGTTCCCTTCTGCAACCTTCTGTTTTCCTGTACTAAAACAAAAATTAGATTATAGGCAAAATAAACGGCAAGCCCATCCTAAATGTGATGAAAAAGCTCATATTAAACTGGCTGTATCTAAAGACTCCCCGGGCATAAGCTTTTTGCAGATGCCTGTTAAACAAGGTATTCGTAAGATATTTCATAAAGGTATAAGAGTCTAGGATAGGAAGGAGCAGCCCAGGGTCCTGGGGGAGGTATTAATAACAGCACATCCCTGGCTTGATTTGTGTAGTCTTTAATCCGTCCCTTAGATGCTGAATTGTAACAAACAGAGTTGGAATAACCTCTTCCCTGCAAACCTCTTTGTCTTTGGCTTTCTCGCTAATTATTTTGCTTTGGTTGTGGTCTGATTTGAGGAGGTTGTTGCTCTCTAGAGGATCTGACTGCAATGCGCTTTTATCATCTAAAAAAAAAAAAAACAACAAAAAAAACGTATCCTCGGTAAACAAAATAAGCAGTTGTATTAATGTCTGCAGCACAAGCTGTTTAATTTCAAAGAGCGAGTGAGAGTAGAGAGCATTTTGATGATAGAGGAATTGCTGATTCAAGGAGTGTAACCTGAGCACCTAGTCTCTTCATTAATGTGAGGATCTCTCATATAGAAAGAGAATTGAAGTTTTCACATCTCACACTTGAAACAACAGATTCAAAGAAATGTAGGATAGGATGGGATCAAACTGAGAGCTCTGACATTTATTTTTAGAAGCCTTATAATTACACCGGCGGTACATGTAAACAAAAGAACGCAGATTCTTTGAAACCGTAGTTATTACTTTTTTGGAACAGATTAGGTTGGGTGCAGAACACAGTTTATAATGAAACACACTGTTCATTTATATACTTGTCAAGCCAAGATGCTGACCTTTCCGATTCCGCACATTTGTTTTATTTCATCCTTTATCAGTCCTCTGTGGCACATTTGCTAATTACAAAGTGGCAATGTAAAAAGGTTTTCAAATTAATTTATTTAAAAAAAAAAAAGATCTTGGAAAACATTTTCCAAAATGATTTCAAAATTACCATGGTGTCAAAGGGAAATTAAGTAAATTTTCATCCTGGCTAATTAGGAATTCTATATATTAACCTAAAAAAAAATCACTGTTATTTATTTATTATATTAAATTATTAATTATTTTAAAGTATAGTTATAAAGAAAAGGGTTTTAAAGCTGAACACCTGGCAAATGCAATATTATTCTGCAAAACAGAGGCCAGAAAAAGACACCGAGTGTTAAGGATGTATTGCACAGGGATGCCAGCTCAACATTGGGAGTTTACTTATAGGGACAGATTTATTAAAGCTCTCCAAGGCTGGAGAGGATTAACTTTCATCAATGAAGCTGGGTGATGCAACAAACCTGGAATATATTCCTTATAAGTCATTTGCTATTAGCGAATCTTTTCAATCCTGGACCAGATCCATTCCAGGTTTTCATCAGTGAAGTTGGGTGATCCAACAAACCTGGAATATATTTCTTATAAGTAATTTGCTATTTGTTAGCGAATGTTTTCAATCCTGGACCAGATCCATTCCAGGTTTGCTGGATCACGCAGCTTCACTGATAAAAGTGTACCCTCTCCAGCCTTGGAGAGCTATAATAAATCTGGTCAATGGGAGAGAAGATTCCAGAAGTGCCATCACTGACATTCTCCACATATCAGACTGGGCCTGGGTAGTGAGGAAATCAAGAAAATGGAACTTCAGCAGCTGCTATAGCCACATTGCTGGGATATAAAACGCATTTGGAATATACTGACGTGGGACACAGAATTTATCACTTCAGGTTACAATTTTAATTCATGATGTATTATCCAATTTCATACCGCTATCGTTGACTGCTATAGAGGTCACATGTCAGTTCCTTGACGTTTGAGTGCCACATATTTAATACACCAAATTGCACTGTGTGAGTAAATGGCAAGAAATCAATCAAGTCATGGCTTATGAAGAATATAATACTGATTTCAAAGTTGTATATAAAAAAAAATAAAACATTTGTTTGGAACATGAAAACCATTCCTGCTTAAATGTTCCTAGTGTAAAAAAAATAAAAAATAGACACAGGGTCTGGTTGGTACACACATTTATTTCTACAATTGATACAGAGAAAGCCCTATTTTACATTACAATCTTTTTTTAAATGAATGAGCTCCAATTTTAGTTAGCTTGGAAATAAGTTTATACTTTTCACAGAGCAAGCAATTTATCTCGGGTACACTAAGAAAGCATTGGCACAAACAGTAAGTCTCTATACTTTTACTGCAATTGGAATTTGTATATATCTTTTTGAATTAATTCAGCACATTTGGTATTTCTGTAAACTTAGATTAGGAAACTTCTAGTGATAACAGACTGCTGATCCAATGAACATCTGATAGTCTTCATGCAATCAGGAAGGAATTTTTCCCCTGTTGGAGCAAATTGTACCAGGGTTTATTGCCTTCCTCTGGATCAACTATGTTCATAGGGTTTTATATCTGAGATATGTTTATTTCCCTAGTGGCTGCGCTTGATGGATTGATGTCTTTTTAAAACCTGACTTACAGACTGACTGACCAAGTAGGTGCAAATCTGCAGATAAGGCAACATCAAAAAAGCAATTTGGTCAAACCAGCAACGCAGCAAACCACAGCCTATCCTAAATATCAATGATCACCACTCATGGCAATCGGCTAACAGGGAAATTTTATTTCTGTCTGTTAAGAAAGGGTGCACATTTACAGTCAAGGTATTTTAATTTGCTTGCTGGTGCTTTTTAGCAATCATAGTTATTTTATTACCATTTTAGATCACTGTCGATCTTTTACTGTCACTCTAGGTGAGTGCCCCTTAAAATACCCGTACTGAAAACGACATGTCAGTAGTGTGAAAGATTCAGAAGTTTTAAAAATGCCAGCTATGTATCCTCTTGGCACTGATATTTTATTAATGTTCTACTTTATTCCTCTGCCAAAACTGAATTTCTCAAACAGCAGAAGAACAGTGCCTACAGAAACCTTCCCGGCCTCATCACTGTCTATCTTATACCTTCTTCATTCATCATCCAATCTGTCACAGATGTGTATATATATATATATATATATATATATATATATTTATATATATATATATACAATGTCATGTTTAATTTACATTTTTGACTTGTCTTTTCTTTGAAGTATTTTTACTACAATTATTACCAACTGCGTGGAATGAATTGTGTCAAACTACGCACATATGTTCACAATCAGTAAGGAATATGACTGAAACATTTTCTGTTATATCTGACAAATGCAAACAATACTTAATAATCCAGTGCTGTCCTTTGTACCCAGTTCTGTCACAAACAAAAGAATCTATTGCAACTATCACATTGCTGCAACATATTAAATTATTGTTCTTGGGTTTAGATACAATATAGGGTTCTATTGTCCTTTCATTATTTTATGTACAACTTAGCAGAGAAATGATGGAACAAAGGTATAATCAAAGCAGCACTGTCCATAAGCCTTTATAATGTATAATACATTTCCTTTGGCACAAGATGGAAGTTGGCAGTTTTTGGTAACCAAGAACAATAGGTTCAGTTTAATTGCAGTACCATTATTAGCCAAGTGTCTCCCTTGCAACTCTGTCCAGCCAAACAAAACAAAGAAATATACCATGTATAGGGTATAGAATTCTAACCCCTAACACATATATGACAATATTGGTGGTTGCCCATTCAGGAACTGAACAGTATAATGGAGGATAAAGTCTGCAGTCTTTTGTAATGCAACTTGTAGTCTGTACGGGGCTAAATCTTAGGGTTCCCAGCAAACTAGCAGAGAAATGATTGAACATATATATATATATATATATATATATATATATATATAGCATATGCTACTGGTATAGCATATGGTATAGCATAGGCTACTGGAAGGGCATCATTAAATAATCATGTTGCTTTGCCTTGTATAGGAAAAGCAAATGTTCACATTTGACAAAACAGTTTATAAAAACAGCAATTGTGAAAAATATATATCTCCTTTAACATTCTCGCAACCGTCCTATGGCTGCACCCTCATAATGGGGAGAACTTGGACAATCTCTCACTCTAACACATGATATTCAGAAGAATAAACTTACAGCCATCTCCAAGTGTTTCACTAATGTTTAACCAACCCTATTACCTTCCCTCATCTTTTTCCCCTGTACCAGGGGTGTCATACCTTTTTACAAAGAGGGCCAGATTTGGGGAGGTGAAAATGTGTGGGGGCCGACCACTAACCAGGGTTAGTGTGGGCATGGCCTGCATGGGTCCCGCACAGCACACGCTCTCCAGAGTCCGGTGTCAGTGCGGGCACGTGCAGAGCACGTACTTGAAATTATAGGGGGCTTGGTCCGTGCGGTTCCCGCACAGCACAAGCTCACTATAATGACATAGGAGATTCCCTGTGCACACATGGGGACTCCCGTCCTGCCGAACATACCCGCGGAGCAGCAGGCCGATAATTGCAAGGTGGTTGATCAACTCCAATGAAATTTGAAATAACTTTTTTGTACATTTTTTTTTTATACTGTTGTCAACAGTGCTGGCTGGCCGCATATTATTGATTTTATGACAGAGGCTGCGGGCCTGTGGAAATCTGAACACAGGGCGCAATTGGCCCCCAGGACAGATTTTGGATATGCCTGTCTTATACATTGTAAAATTCTTCCCATTCTTTACCTATTCTGTTCTTCCCTCTTACTCTTCTCTTTACTTTTACCTTCATCCTTTTTCTCCTTCTCTTCTACTTTTATCCTTTTCCCCCTTATCACTAATCTTTTCCATTCCCCACTACCAGTAACCAATTTGCTTACTCTGAACCATTTCCCCTTGTTTCATGTTATAGTTCAATTTTCAGAGGTGACACTGACCTATTTCTTGACTCCTACCTCAAACCTTAACTCCTAACCCTAGCACTTTTAATACAGTTCTGACTATAGATATTGGTTTACATCACTTGTAGAATTACACTCGTTAATAGTATATTGTCCTCTCCATATTTTGATGTAGATATGTACAATGTTTTGTCATTGTATTCTTTTGTATGAACTTTATAAAAATCATACGGAGATCATCCACGTGATATTATAAAATGATCAAAGTTGTCTTAAATAAAAATGGCTCAGATGGCATTCTGTGCAGGCATAAAAAGAGCCAAAAAAATCTCAAAATCAAGTTCAACGATGATAAAGCCCAAGACTTGGTAATAGAAGTACATAGGACATATCATAGATAACTTCAGAGGGTGTGATCAAAATCCAGGTCATCTGAAACATGCCTGCACAGCAAGACAAAAGGGTTCTAATTAGCCTATTACACATGACAAGGTGTCAGAACAAGATGAAAGAACAACTACTATTACTATCTGTTTTTTTACTGTAAGTCGCTACTAACAAAACCCTGCAGCCTAACAGTTAAACCCCACAATGCATCTCTCACAGAGCTGTCCACGGACATCACAAAAGCACACAACAAACTCCAAAGAAAGCAGAAATCATGTCAGTACTTCAATTAAATTAGAACAGAACCAAGGCGAGATGTATAATCAAGCTGACAAGACAGGGTGGCAGAGCAAGATGTTTAATTTTCTGCTTCCTGCTTTCACTAAGGCTGAGTATTTCTGATGCAAAGTGTCATTTAGAGAGGGAAAAAAAACTCAGAGAACACAGTAATTGCAGCAAAAAGCCAACCTGCCCTGCGTCTTGTTATCAGATCAAAGTCATATGCAAATACACATCACAAAAATTAACAGCAAAAAGAAAGATGGAGATGGAAAGGAAGACTGCAAAAGAAAAACTGCGACTTTGTCACTAGAAAGAAGACACCGCTCCATGATACGTCTAACCGCAACGTTCTGCCACTTTACATTTAACTAGAAGGAAACCAACACTGAACCGTTCACCTTGGAGACAATTCATCTCCGGAATATACACCACAAGCTGGCAGTGCCAGTTTTAAATAACTTCACCATTTGAAAAAAATAGTAGGAAAGTGTCACTTTATGATGGTTCTCTACAGGCTGAGAGCCCCAAAAAAATAATGAACAATTTTTCCCTAGTAACAGGAATTGCTGTCAGTTATTTTGATATTCAGTCAAAAGAGTCGGACATCTTTTTGTTTTTATGTTATGCAAAGCAGGCGATACAACAGAGGGATATAACAGTATGCAATGACATGACAATGCTAGCATTACCAGTGCAGATCACATCTAGGCTCGTGAACTTGGAAAAGAAGGATATGATCTAAACAGGGGACTGAATAATTAGATCTTTAGAAGACATTGATACACTTGCTGCTTTTTTTCTCTGCCTTATTTTTCCATTCTCTGACAGATGTTATCACAGGCCCACACCAGTCAAAACTATACCCTGTTTAGGTTCAGTCTGAGAGAGCACATCCAACTGAACATAAGATTTGAGAACATGAAAAGTATGTTTTCCATACAGCTTTTGATCTAATGTCTTGGAGCAAGGAGCCATAAATGAAAAATGCCATGTTACAATGCACTCATGTAAGCATTTGAGATCACAAACTGCACAAAGCAGGCCAGGCTCTTTAATCTACTGCTTCTCCTTCACTGTCCAGTTGCAGACTGGAGGTGGGTCTGCATAATGAAGGTAGCCATGGAGCATGTACGACTGGAGATAATGAGTGGAAAATTCCTGTCTAATATGTTTTAAAAGAACCATGAAGTTGACTATGATAGTTTCTCATGAACTCACCATCACCCAGATTTCTTGACTTGAAAGCACACTAGAACATTAAAGAAGAGAAGTCAATAGAGTTGCCCAACTTTGCAGTAGTAACTTTCTAGTAGAACTCCGAGACACAATGGTAAGGTGCTACACAGAAATACAGTGTAAAAAGGCTAAAGGAAGTTGGCACCGTTAAAATTTGGTTTCAGAAATATAAGTCTACAGAGAATAATTAAAGTGAAGTATATGCTGGGCATATTTCACTGAAACATTTGTAAGCAATGCACACATTTGAATGTACAATCAATACAGTCCTTGGAGAATTATCTGCTACAAAATAAACTAAACCATTTATTCATTGCTCTGCTCTGTACACACACACACACTGCTCCTGTTTTTACTGTTTGCCAAGTGAAAAATCTTTGCAAACAAGCATAAGATGGCTAGGAGATCAGATAAGGGAGGGATTAACCTTTTCATTATTTTTTGTATTATTAGTATTATCAAAGGATCTCGAGATTGCATGAGATAATATCCGAGACTGCTATACAGTGAACAGACTGATGAGAAGCCCATTCTTCCACTCTGCCATATAGAGGGAGGTACAGCAAGTAATGTGACAGATGCTCAGGGATCCTGAATTATCTCTAATTATTAACACTTGGTGATATGTTCTATTCATTTTTACCTGATAAAAAAAAGGAATAAAAATTTAGAAAAAAATATTTGAGTTGTAAAAGCAATAGATTGGATAGGAATCATTCAAGTCTATTTACCTAAAGCTGTGTAATCCTGTCCTGTGTCTATTTTGGAGACATATGCGAGTGTCATCAGTTCAGCGTCACAAAAATACATAGATGTCATCAGCCCAAGGTTACAGTTATACACGTCATCAGTCCAACCCTACAACCATACACCAATGTCATCAATTCTGATTTACAGCCAAATACCTGTATTAACAATCCAACCTTACAGTTTTACAATTGTGACATCATTACAACCATACACAAAGACATCAGTCATAGAACAATGCATCCATGTCATCAGCCCAACAATGCAAACATACAACAGGGTCATAAATCCAAACCTTCAACCACACACAAGTATCATCACTGCAGTCATACAGTAATATACCTGAATCAATGGTCCAACCTTGGGGACATACATGAGTGTCATCAGTCCAACTTTTCAAACATACATTTCTGTCATGAGTCCAACCTTACAGACACACATCAAGGTCATGAGTCCAACCCTACAGCTCTACACCTGTTTCAATGGTCCATCTTTAGAGATATACACTGGGGCCACCAGTCCAGCCTTACAGCCATATGTAACCAATACAACCCTGCAACCATACACCTGTCATCATCCCAACATTACAGCCATACACTTGTTTCAATGGTTCAACCTTACAGACATACACTGGGGCCATCATTTCAACATTATAACTGTACTTCCGTGTAATGAATATGAACATACAGATATACATGGATGTTATCAGTCCAACTTTACAATCTTATATCTGGGTCATTGGTCCAGACGGTCAAAACGTAACAGGCATATACCAGGGTAATCAGTCAAACCCTATCATCTATCCAATCTTACAACCATACACTCATGGCAAGTCTAACTATGCAAACATACAATGGGGTCATCAGTCCAGCCCTAAAACTATAAAACCATATCATAATTCTAGTTATATAGTATTACTCCTGAATCAATTATCCAACTATAGAAGCATACATGGGTGTCATCAGTCCAACACTACAGCCATACACCGGTTTCAATGGTTCAACCTTACGGACATACACTGGGGCCATCATTCCAACATTACCATACATACCCGTATTTCCGTGTCATCAGTCTGAACTTACAGATATTCACCAATGTTATGAGTCCAACTTTCCAATCTTATATCTGGGTCATTGGTCCAGCCTTACAACCGTACACCAGTTTCATTATTCCAATTGCAGACGTTAACCCATGCACCATTATATATGACGTAACAATGAATATGAACACATACAGCAGACAAAGCAATACACCTTGACTAATGTGTCTCATTAAAAAATATATCTTTTAGCCCCATGAAGAAAAGGTCATATATTACTTTAAGCAATTGACATCCACATAAATCTAGACATATGTGAGGCAGTTATAGCCTTCCTATGGCTGTCTTTGGCAGATTTACCTGGACATGGGGGTGTGAGTTTTCTTATAGGTAGGGAATTTATATCCTCAATAACCTGATGAAAAAGTATCTGACAGATAATAAATCTGACTTTAAGGAGGAATTGGCAGGAGAGGGTACATACACTGCAGCTTGGCTCTCATACTCTGCAGCATCAGGGATTTCGCATTCAGCTAATCAGGCAGTTGCCATAGAAATTTCACATTACGTTTACCAAGAAACAGACAGATACGGTTGTGATTATACCAAATATTATTCATAGGTGTGTGACAGTCCCAACATTATCTGTAAATATTTAATTTTATTATGTGCCCCCTACAGACTAAAACAAAATGGCAAATACAGAAGCAGACACAAAGACCTAGGTTTGCAGCAAATACTAGGAAAGCAGGAAGGATTTGCTGTGGTAATACCATGATGATGATCTATGATTGGAAAAAATGAAATCCATTAAATAAAAGGGGGCCAGGGAAATTACAAAATGGGGAAGGAAGGGCTAGATGATGCTGAGTGTCTATCAGCCAGGTAAATAGGTTCTAAGTGACTTTCTGTACCTTCTAATGAGCGCACAATTTCAGTCCAGGAAAGTAGTCTGTACAACAGAGCAAGACTGAGGGGAAGGCTGGAGTTTAGGCTTCAAATGAAACCTTTACTATGAGAAATATGTAGGCTGGTATTCATGGCCAGCTAGGACATGGCCTAGGGTTTCATGGCCACTGGAGGTGGCATTTCTACTGCTATCACAGCTGTTCTACTAGCATTATGAGACATAACTGTGTTTAGTATAGGACAACCACAATGGCTCCCATATTTGTCCTTTGAGCACAAGCTATCTGGCCTTGGAGAAAAAAAAAAAGTACAAATCCGGCCCTATTGCTAATGCTGATGCAAGGTTACAGACGATCTCATTTCAATTGTCACTACTTTCTGGATTGTTACTTTAATAGCAAGCATGCAACAAGTCAAATCAACTTTTTGATCTACTTGCTTGTCCTGGTTTAGTAACTCACACAGTACTGAAGCTGTTTGAAGCCAGGTCAGTTAACATTTTAAGCATCTCAGGTTCCCAGAATGTTGTGATATGCAAATGCTTTTTGAGGGAGCGATAGTCCTGTCCTTTCGCACTAAACCTTAATGGCTAATTTATATTGTTGGTGGCACTTTAATGATCAACCCAAGAATTAGGTATCACAACTGGGAATTTTAGTATGTTTATAGAAAAATCAGTACAAAATATTCTGTTCCAGGGGGAAATATAACTAAGCAAAAGAAAATGGAATGTGGGTTGCTTTCTACAGCTTCTACCTCCTAAAGATGCAGGTACAGGTCCGTTCCCAATAGTCAGTCATGGATTCACCGTAAGGCATCCAACGTCACGAACAACGTCAAGTGACCACTGTACACGTTAGATTCTCACCTGAGACTAGCAAGTCTGTTCGTCACGGGTGATGATTACCTGATGTGTATAGCCTAGGGGACCATTGTCTGGAGGATGTATAGGGGTAGAAGTGTTTATGCAACAGTAAGAGGTTAGACATAAAATGTTTTATGTTTTCAGGATAATCAAGATACTAAAAAGAAAATACATGAAAACTTCTTTTCAATGCTCCACTGAGAAACATGCTGATACAAATAAAGTCTACCGCAAAAAAAACTCATCCTTTCATATACATACATTTTGCATGCTCTGGAAAACTTGACGACACATCCAATGTGAATAGACCCTTAAACACCCAAACCTAAATAGAGGGAGACTACAGAATGGAATAGGTCTCGGTTATTGCAAGAGATAAACCTGATTTATAAAGACAATGGTCAATGAGAAACAAGTTGGAGGAATCCATATCGTGGATCTTATTTTGATGCGCTCCAACACAGAATAGCTAAAAAGGACTTTGTCAGCAAATTGAATTGGCTATTTCTTTCCTCACGCTGCCATGTTGAATCAAAATCTTAATTCTAGAAGGCCACACTGTCCCAGAATATCAGCCCGCTCTGCTTGGCACAAATTTCACTTTTGACACTGTAATCATTGCAAGGTTATGAACCCAGTCCCACCATGAAATTGAATTGCGACGTGTTCTGGTATGACTACAATACGATGAGAGTAAGAGCCACATAGATCATACAATCTAGATATCCTTATGAGTGACACCAGCCTCAGGAAATCTGTGTGAAAAGCACCCTGACCCTGGCATTCTGAAGATTACTCATTTTACATACAGTATATCCAGCTTAATCAATTAGATTTAGTCAAGCTGGAATGCACCATTGCATTCTTTTAAAGCAGTTATACATACTATTAAATAATTTTGTAAAGAAACTTGATATTCGTTTGATATAAACGACATAGTAAAATAGTTAGAACAATGTATCAAAGCCACACACATTACCATGAGCCCCCATTTCCTTTCACAAATGTACCGCATATTTTTCATACCATTAAACTCTAAATATTTCACATCTACGTATCAATAATTTAAACTGAAATAACCCAACTACAAGTTTTGTTCTTTTTTCAGTCACGGGAGAACCTCCCTCTTTTTTGTAAGAAATGAATGCGAACACAATCATTGCAGCTACCTTTTCTGAGGGCCAGTAAATGATCGGCTGTCGTCTCTGGAATAGGTCAGTGTGTTCATATGCCGATCACACCGGCAGAGAATGAAATATGTCAGTCACTAGACACCAATACATCTACACCCTCTAATAGACTGCTCATAAAATTAATAGGAGCTTAACTGCCTTATTAATCACCTGCACTCATTTCCCCAGCATTATGGGTAGGATGCTTTATTATCTACTTATGTGCAGTGCATAAATCCCAACCTCAGAGCCACCCTGAAGACCCATCTGATATCTGACACAGCCATTAGGATGTGGCTCCGCTAGTATAGGATGGGTGAATGAAGTGGGAGGCTTCTCATAGAAAGAAAAGACTCACCTTCACATAACAAAAACTAAAATCTGAACATATGACCTTAAATTTATTCAAATTGGTTGTAAAAAAAATGAGTAATACATAAACCTTTTTGTTCATCAACCTCCTTTCTCTACCTTACTTCAAACTCTAAAATTTGCTGCAAATCTTCTTTATGGGCACACAGACTGCAAAAAAATGCCATATAGGAGCTATATCTCCTCTCCACATTATGAAAAAAGTTTTTTATCTACAATTATAAAAAGGTAATCACAGAATAACATTAAAAATATAGCTTTGTTGATTTAAACGTAAGGGTGCCAATTATAAAAAACAAGACTAAAGAATGAAGCATCATGTGACTCACTCAATTTTCTTTAACAGAGTTGGAACTTGATCTAGTCCATTCTCTTGGACCATGCACAGTGCTTAGGGAATCATTAGAAGGAATGAGCCACTGGCTTGTCCATACCCCGGGGTATAAATCCTGGGCATATCTTTGGTATAACCAGTAAAATGGAGCAGAGTACTTTCTGCTGGGAAAATGGCAATAAAGCAAACCTGTTACTTTGTCCAAAAGGATGAACTACATGATTGATTTACAATTTGTGGTTGTATCAGGGACTGCACTGCTTTCTCACTTGTTCAAAGACTGCAAAACTAGCAATTAGGAAATGACATGTTGCAGGTCCAGCCAGCAAAAGGAACAGCATCACATCAGAGATAAGTGATCTTTTAAGGCAGTGTGTCTCAACTAGGGTTCCATGGAACCCTGGGGTTACTCCAGAGCTTGCTAGGGTTTCTTTGAGTAATCTGTGCCCCTCAGGTCAGATTAGGTGACACAATGATGTTTTTGGCAGGGGTGACATTCTTCCCAATTGCCAAGAGTGTAAGAAACATTCTTCCCAATGATCACCACACTAATGTACTGTGAGCTGTGGATTTGTGGGGTTTCCTAGGACCTGAAAGTTATTGCAAGGGTTCCACCATATTAGAAAGGTTGAAAAATACTGTTTTAAGGTGTTGTCAGGGATGGCGATTACAATGTCCTTAGCTCTATCCTCCGCAGTGAAGATCTAGTTGCTTTTGGCTTGGAGTGTAACCATAGCTCAGTGGCAGTGTATGTAATCTATAATTGTAATAACGGACAAGTGTTGGAAAAAGTACATGCAAGTACAGGAAGCAAAAAACATAATAGTTACTATCTCCCCTTACTGCCTTGGGTGCGCAGAGCCTCCTGTGATACCTACGTCACGCATCTGGGGAGGATCCTGGCTGCTTCTTCAGGTATGCGCAGAATGTAAAACTTTTTTTTATTGGGGAAAAATTTTGTGATTCCCCCCATGCACAGTGAGATCTGCAAATTTTTGCATTTTTTTTCCCCCATCCACGCCACCTGAGGAAGAAGACCAAAAAAGATGACGGCTTCCACCGTGCTGGGCCAAAGGTGGATACCAGGACAATGTAGGACACGATCAAGGAAACCTCTACATGGATCAAGGGATCTGTGGGACTAAAGGTATGATTTTTTTATTTTTAGTTTAGTTCTGCTTTAACTCTAAACTGCACTTAATCTTGTTTTTTGTGTCCTTGATTTTTGTGACAGTATTTCACAAGGAAAGGATATATTACAGAATCCAGATAAGTTTGTTAGCTTGAATGCATGATGGGAATTTCCTATGTATATTCCTGCATTTTGCCCTGCCAACGTAAACCTTTCTCCTTTATCATAGGTTCATATATATTGATAGACATATAAGAAAAAAAGATTATGTGGATATAGTCTTTGTAGACAATTTGTGACAGATCACTCCATAGTAATTTTCTACAGTTAATAATACATGAACACTGGTTCATTTTTCTGGGTCACGAACTGGCAATGAAATATGAATTTAATGCTTTCAAAACCTTTAGCCTTTGCATTAAAGAGTGAATTCCAATTTTGAAATCAATTAGCTGCAGAGTTTTGCCTTTTTTATGTCTTTTGTGATCGTGCTGAACTTATATTATAGGCAAATTTTATGTACTCCGAACTAGATTTAAGCAGCTCAGTAGGAAAGAATGCACGAGAGAATCTCACACCAGAACAAGAGAAAGTAAAAAAAAAAAATGGCAGATTTGCATCCCTCGTAATAATTCTGAATAGTAATAGGATCATATTTTGCTTTTTTTAATCCAACTCTCACACTGATCAACATGCAATGCCATTGTTATCTAAAACTTTTCTATTTCATTAGATACCTTTATTCAGACCCAGGGATACCACGACAAAGTCATTGTGGTACTTTATAAAGGTAGATTGTGGCTGGTGGGACAGGCCAGCAGGGTGATGTACATAACTTTCTTTAAAGTAGATCAAAAGCTCCACTTTTAAGTTTGTATGATCAGGCAGAATAATAATACAGAAAGGTCCCTTCTGAAGCAATGCATCTTACCTGCCTGATCGCTCCGGGCTACTGAAATCAAAACTGAACTTCAAATGCACAGTACCAGCTTTGGATTTCAGGAAAACCCAGCAATCTCAGTGTCTCTTGAATGTGCTACGATGGATGAACTCCTGTGCGCCTGTGCAGATGTTACGTCATCCTGGCACGGCCAATCAAGGTGGCCCAAGATCCTCTGGAAAAGGAAAAAGAGAAGGAAGATGGTGGTGCCTGCATTAAAGTTACATGACTTTCCTCAATATAAACACACGTTTATGGTTTAGCCATTGGAAATTTCTAGTTTTAAGGAAGTTAAAGATAACAACCATCTTGCCAAATTCTCTCAATCTTTAGAAACATGTGTTATGTACATGTGTCCTACACTGAACAGGGACCAGAGCAAGCAAAGAAAAGCTTTGTCTGGGAAAATCAGAAAGAAAATTATAACCATATTAACGGCCAAGGCTATAAGATCAACTCCAAGTAGGTTAATGTTTCAGTTGACAACATTTGCAATTGTTATTAAAAAGTTTAAAGTCCACGGCATTGTAGCCAACTTTCACAGAATGGAACAAAGGAAACATTCCCTAGAGTGTGCAGACGGATAGTGAGAATGGTAAACAAAATGCAGATACAAGCTGAATTCCAAGGTCAAGGCTCATTAGTGTTAGATTGCCCCATACCAGTGGGCTCAGTGGAAGAAGATCCAGGAGGACTCTGGTTAAAAGAAAGGCAGGTTGGAATTTGCAAAAAGACATATTGCCAAGCCACAATGTTTCTCGTAGAATGTCCTTTGCACAGATGAGATAATACCTGAGTTTTTTTGGCATGCCACAGCACAATCTTCCACAATTGAGTCTAAACGTACACCATGCGTTCCATAAACTGACCTAGGCAGCTAAGGGAACCAGTAATGCGTCTCATTTAAAATGCAGAAGAGTTAGATTTTCACCAAGGCATTTTAATATAGCATATTACACATGGAAGTTTCTCAGTATCCAGATGGAGTGGCCGATGTAATGACAAATGCTGGAAAAAAAAAGTCTGGCTGCTGATGGGAAGCATGCTGCTAATATGTTAATTGGTGCTTAGTCTAAACAGCTCATTAAAAAGGCTGATCCCCAGGCACATTTCTGCAGTCTGTGTGACCTGTGAATCACGGCCAAGGAAACAGGTCCGGTGCAGGCTCTAATTAACAAGCTTGGGTCATACTGGATGTCCCTGGGTTTACTGACACGTAAGTTTGAAAAGATGACTCGAGACACAAGCAGTCAGCGCAAGTCTGTCCGGTAAGTCATTAGACCAAAGAAAACAAATGCTGGCAGCTGAAACATCTGTGCCTCGCACTGTCTCCATTAATTGAGGTTATATTCAAAGCTTGCGGCCCAATTTCTGCTTCGACCTTCAAAGAATTAAGCAAAAGACGGTGGCTTTTCACTGGCAAAAATAGGCAATATTTGATAAAAAAAGCCCTAAATTTACAGGCATATACATAGATCATAAATAAAATCTACAAAAATGCCAAAAAATAGAACATTAAAAATACTTGATAGACTTCTAACAGCGTGTAGAACTAAAATCTCGATTTGACATCTAATTAGTCAAGCCTCTAATGCTTTGTTTAAAAAAAAACACAGACTTTAGCTATTACCTAATTTACATATAATAAATCTGTTCCAGATGGAATATCAATGGAATGGTAAAAGAAATAACTATCAAAATTGGCTCATAGACTTTAAATATTGGACCTGATTTATTAAAGCTTTCCAAAACTGGTGAAAATTGACTATCATGGGTAATCAAGCAAACATGGAATAGACCTGGTTCGGAACAGAAAAAAAATTGCCAATAATAGCAACTGATGTAAAGAAAGCCATTTCAGGCTTATTGGATAACCCAGGTTCTCCTATGATAATCTCCAGTCTTGGAGAGCTTTATTAAATCAGGTTCTTTGTATCTACTGTATATTGCCATGATTTTGGTAGTTTCCACCCATTTATGTACAATACATAGAAGTGATTCATAAAAATGTCCTTTATACAGAGCCTCTTACAGGCCTATACCATTATGTTAATCCTAATCCAAAATACTCGTTGAAAGTAATACACAATCTGGTAGACATGGATAAGATGGAAGTGATACCTATATAAATATATTGACACCAAGCTAAGGTACCCTTCACCTATAGGTCCTGATTTATTAAAGTTCTCCAAAGTTGGAGAGAATACACTTTCATCAGTGAAGCTGGGTGATGAAGCAAACCTGGAATGGATCTGGTCCAGGATTAAAAACATTTGCTAACAAATAGCTAATGACTTTTAGGAAATCTATTCCAGGTTTGCTGGATTACCCAGCTTCACTGATTAATGTGTATTCTCTTCAGCCTTGGAGAACTTTAATAAATTAGGGCCATAGACAGGAACAGAACGCCCCTTTGTAGTGTACCCTTTTAAGGTGCATGCATAGCAGGCAAACTATTTTCATGTATGTTTCCTTTTCTCGTATAGTATTTAGTGCTGATTTTTGGGGTTTGTTTTTGGTGAAGACTTGCACAAATGTGTTTTGTGCAACAGTTGAAAAAAAAAGAAAAAAATACCCAGACTTGTATCCAGCGCATTATTGTTTTTTTCACAAGGACAATTTGTATCAGTCAATATCACAATATGATTTGTATTAAGCATCTGTACAATATTGCAATTCTTAGCAACACTACACTACAATAGCGAATTGACAACTCTTTTGTTCTGTATCTTTAAGATTATGGGTATGATTTGCACCAAATCAATCCAAATCTAATGCACGAACAGATGCAGAATACTACAATAAAGCAAAGTTTACACTAGAGTGCTGGTTTTACAGAACAAGCATGCTGCGAGTTAGCTGTTGGCACTATTACAGAGCGGGGCCAAGGTTTACTGCCCACAGCCCAAAAACATACTTGTCCGTTAAATGACTTCAACCTATGTGGGTGCTGCTCTGTACAGAAGTTGCAAATACATTAGACTGAGAACTCCCTTGGGTCCATAAATGGCATCAATCATTAAACACTCTCGACAAAAAAAATAAATAAGTAAAATATATAAGTATGATAAAGCTATGTTCATAACTAGAATTTATTCATAATCAAATCAGCACTTTCAGCACACAACTCTTTTCTAGAAGGCTAAAAGAAAAACATTTGACAGATTAATGACCAGAATGCTTGATACTTGTATCACCATCAACAAAGCAAATTTAGCTCCTCTGCTGTAAGTGTTTTTTGAAGAAAAAAAAAAAGGGCAGCAAGGTTTAAATGTTTGGGGTGAGAGATGGCATAAAAATTGGAGCAGAGCGCTTTGTGATCACTCTGTTAACTAATGATCTTCAAATGGGCTCCCATATTAAATGCATGAGAATGTAAAACATTCCTGAGAACCAGTATTAATGATAGTTTTAGATCTGTTTAATGTGCAATAAAAGTCACTTTTTAAAAAAAGCCAATCATACCTTATTCAATCTTAATTGTTGTCACTGTATGAGCCCCGTCTAGCGCAGCGGATCTGCATTATTTGGATGTCTCTGCCTGAATGCTGGTGATGAATTACTGCAGATGAAGAACTGTCACCTACAAGGCGATGGCTTATACATCATAACAGGACAACATTCACTCATCCCCGATGCCTGAAAATACACTTGCCTGAATAAGGGTTTTCGGAAGTATTCTGACAAAGCTTTATTTCCCTAAAAATGTATAAAAATACATACTGCATCTTACAGAGTTAATAGGGTACAGTTTAAAGGAAACAAGTCATGAAAGAATTATGTGGCCTGCCATAGCTGACTAATGGTAGTTGCTTGGCTTCAACAATTTATGACTTGCTGACTCTATTTATAATGTGATGCTTTTGACTTTTTTTTTTCCCAGAAAGTCAAAGCTTTCCATTCCTCCAGACATAACAATTATTCTCCTTCTGATGAGGGGGATATTATCAGCTTCTTTGGATTGGCTGATAATATTACTAAAAAATAAAGGTTTTCATTGCTCCTCCCCATACCTTACCCCCAACGAATGCCTTTAGGTGTTGTTCTGAGTAGATGATAAACAGAAAAACATTTAGAACAGCATTCCAAGTAAGAATGTGCAGGATCCTGATAGCGAAACCCGGCACATATGCAGAAGAAAACCAGGGATCTGGATGCAGGTAGGGGAACTGTATTTTAACATACAATCCTAAACTGAAAACATGATACCAAGCAAAGGACATCGGTATGTCTGGTACTCGTTTCCAATGCAGTGTCTCTAAAGTCTTCATATGCAAAGCAGGACCAGCAGTCTTGCAGTGTTCATGAGGATATTGATGGTCTGCCCAAACACCTGGAGTGTTGGAGACTGTCAGCTGTTGGGTGAATGTGGAATAGAACTGGGATTATTACAGCTGTTTATTTTTTTTACCCCTACAGTAAAAAATGGGGTGTCAAATAGTAAGGGACTCAAATTTATTTTGGAACATGGTTTCAAGGAAAACTCCACTTTTGTTAAAATAATAAAATATAGAATATACAACATTTATATACCAGATACAATTGCTACACAAGTCATTTTGCAATTTATTGTTGTTAAAAATGACTTTGCAATTTGAAGTTGCTGTAACTTTCTGAAAACCATCAAATTATTTTAATGCAATATGACAACCTGGATGTGTTTTGTACTCAACTGGCGTACAGAGGGCCCCCCCCCCCAATTTTCCAATTGTATGTTGTGCTGACAGATTTCTTTAGAAGTCTGTACTAGTTAAAAATTACATTTTAGGCAACTTACGTTTTGGTGAGATATTCTCTAAGGCAGGGTTACTCAAACTTTTTAACATGGGGAACCCAGGCCATAATTGCTATATCCACAACTCAAGAGTCCATATATAGAGTACATTATTATTATTATTATTATACAGTATTTATATAGCGCCATCATATTACGCAGCGCTGTACATAGTCCATAGTCATGTCACTAACTGTCCCTCAAAGGAGCTCACAATCTAATGTTTTAGCATATTGATCGTTGGGCAGAATGCCTCTTACATTGCTGGCCATTGGAAAGATAATCACCCTTACAGAGCCAAAATCATTAGTGTCAGTGGTAACTGACCTGAAAGGCACAAACTGTTCATTGCTCAAGGAACCTCTGGCAACCACTGGAGGAAACCTGGTTGGGAAACACTGATCCAAGGGTTTACAACTTGATAAGGGGTACAGACATTGCAACTTTCCTCATCAGAACACAATATGGTGCACAATATGGTTACAATCAAGCATACCCTTCTATTCTGGAGACAGTTTGCAAATGACAAAGTAAAACAGTTGTTTCTTAAAAAAGTAAAAAATTGTAACCCACTATTTGGAAGGCCCTGTACTGGGAAATAGTGGGGTAGATGTGTTAACCGATGTCTTTACTGGTCTGCACTGTGCTGTTTATGTAACACTGTAAGTTTGCCAACAGGATGTGGAATGGTGAGCTGAACAGGTAAATCCCCCATTGACTGCGGGTCATTCACTGTCCTATTAGAAGGCTGCAGGCAAGGTATTGACTAAAGCTACATACACACTTCCAATTATTATCGTTGGAAAACGAACGACGAACGTTCATGCACGATATATATGAACGATCGTATAGCACCGATCCTGCACATAGAGTTAACGACACGATCGTTCGTTGATATTGTATGGTTACTTTTTTACGAACGATTTTTTGCCCAATCGATCGTTCGTCGTTCGATTGGAACGATAAAAATTGGAAGTGTGTACGCACCTTAAGACATATTGCTAATCTTTAAATGAAGTAGAAAAGCCACTGAACTGGTATGCTTCTTAGATCAATGTGAACTGTATATCTAGCAGCTTGCCTGGTTTTAAGCTTTGAGGGTCTACAAATTGCTATAAAATGGTTTCACTATTCTGCAAACATATAAAAACAAAAAAAACATACAGTCATCATACATTTCCCAGATAACCAAGATAAGCCACAAGAGGACAATGGTGTTGTAATCAGTAATCAGGGAATAAAGACTATTAGGAGATATATAGTGGCAGAGGTAACCTAGAAATACACCCAGACATAGCAGTACTGAAAATTACAGGTTGGCTCTATGCCTTTCCATGTTGTGTGCAAGATAAACAGGTGGTCAAATATTATTTAAACAACAGAGATGAAACTGATTTCTTTTGTTAACAAACCACCAAACTAATTTATGCAAACCTGAGTGAATTGTTGCCAGTAGCTAAACAAAACATTCAAAAGGAATAGACAGTTACAATTTAATGTGACACAGAATCACCAAACAAGCTACTCTGTAATTAAGTCATAAAAAAACTATGATTTCAACAAAATGAATTAGAAAAAAAAATTAAGGAATTTCTTAATCCTGCAACCATGGCAAGGAAATTATTTTCATTTGAGCAGACAGATTTCTACTATTCACATTCCTCTGATTCTATAACAAATGCACAGCCCTTATCAGAACAGGAACTGAGATGAAACAAAAATATGATGCATTAAACATCGGCATCGTTCTTTGGCTTGCTGCACTAAAAGTATCATGTTTGTTGGATGAGATTCATGTGTCAGGGGATTCTAGGGGTGCAACGATGAATTAAAACAGTGGCCATGTACCCATTATAATAATATAACTACAGGGTTCTCCCCAGGCCCTTTTAGCTGGGTGCACCACCGGCACTTTTCAGCACCCACCCAGCTGTTTTTGGGTGGTTACTAAAGAGTTTGGTCACAATACAAGGGCTGCCACCCACCTACAATTTCTTCCCACCCCGCTTAAAAAAATGTCCCAGGCATCCAGTAACAATTTATTATATTTGGGTGTATATATGACAAACACAAATAAAATATAAAAGAAATGAGAAGCCCAGATGGTCCAATGGTGTGTGTGTGTGTACAATGGGCTGCAGAGGTTCTCAGCTCTTCTAGTCCTGGTAAAGGTGACACTTTCTGTGTAGGAATATGACAGCACTACCTGCACACTGAGAATCTTATCAGTATGTATGCCATATAACACTATCAATCAAGTAACATCACTAGGAATTTAAAGCAATCATGACCAGGTCCCTAGGGAGCCCTAAAACACCACTTTACAAAACTAGCTGCCACACTGGCAAGACTATGCACTGAAATTAACATACACAAATGGAATAGAGAGACATCTGCAATCACTTCAGCTGCTGTTTTATTACTTTATGCAGTTTTCCCTTATACTGGCCCACTGATATCTCCATTTGGTTAGAGGAGGTCTTGCTCTATTGTATTCCACGTCTTATGGTAAAAGGAAAAATGCTTCCCAGCTTCAGTGAATTCATCCATCCCAACAAAAGAAATCCATTTGGATTCTCTGTCATAGCAACAGTCTACAGTTCTATAGTAAGAAATCAGCTGTGTACACTGTGACACGGTGAATAATATGGAAAGTCCAATAACTTGTGGTAATCAATCAGAATTTGAATATATCTGTGCTTCCAGCACAGGCAGTTTATCTCTCATTGTTCCTGCAGGGTGAATAATAAAACTAACTGAAGTCGGTGTCTTGACAAGGCCGCTATATTCCTCCCATTGTGCTGCTGTTTCCTGACTTCTATTTATTCCATGCTGGCATCCATCAGGAGATCTAGGATTGTGATTTGGGTGCCCGGACCAAAAAGAGCCACTGGATCTGTACTTACAATATAAATGATCCTTTCATTGGTTACAGAACTAGTTACAGTATATTTAAATATGATCAGATGATTTGGGTTTAAGCACATTCTCAATTAAAAGCATTATCAACGCTGCTTGAAAAGGAACTGTAGTTCCACAAATAAAAGTTGCAAGCAAGTACAACTATTATTTTTATTATTACATAGTATTTATATAGCGCCATCATATTACACAGTGCTGTACAAAGTCCATAGTCATGTCACTAGCTGTCCCTCAAAGAGGCTCACAATCTAATGTCCCTACCGTAGTCATATGTCTTTAATAAAGGATAGTGTCCTGGCTGAAATTCGAACCTGGAACCTAGTGCTGCAAAGGCCAGAATGCTAACCTTATAACCACTGTGCTGCAATAAAACATACTTACCCGCCTGTTTGAAATCTTTTTGTTAGAGCGCCAGGATATCAGGGCATATCCTCATCACCTACGTTCACCAAGACTAAATGAACTCCTACGCAAATGCGTTAAATCTTTCCACCCTGACCATTAAAACAATACAACACCCAGAAAAAGAATGGGTGAAGATGATGCAACTGCAATTGGGCAAGGAAAGGTGATTGTAATTACAAAATTGCAACCAGGCCGATACATTTTGTTGCATAAAGGGACATTACTATAAGCTCATAGGACAGGGATATGCATAGTTAAATAAATATCACATCAAGTTTGAAAAAACTCAGGAAAGCTATGACTTTCAGTGGCTCCAGAGACTGCCCATGCTTGATTTACTCATCCATGGCTTCATTACAAACCAGGTGGCTTTTATACCTGCATTCCAGCCGTTTTTAGGACCCCGACCAGGGAATTATGTTATACTAGATGAGGCTGCTTGGAATGCAAATAAGATCATGAATATAACTGATAAATCCCCTTTAGCCCTGGTAAGAGATTGAAATATGGTTTTCATAACAGGAGATTTTTCTCTTCCCACAGCGGAATAAAAAGATACTGGAACAGCCGGCAGAAAAGAGCTCAGGTAAACACATTCTAAAATGATGCATCTTACCCAGAAATGAGCTGTGCAAATCAACACTTTTTCTTCTGAATTCAGAGCTGTCATTGACCATCAACAAGCTGTGTTCTACCGCATCTGACACTGGAGAGGATTGCAATTACACAGGTTTAAAATATTACTTTCCTAAGCACAATGGTGAAAACATGGAAGGTCAGAGATTTTGAGATGGAAAGATAAAAAAAAGTAAACTTTACTGCATTAAGAATTTTCCACATGTATATAACCCATTACTACTGAATATGAGCTAGTCTTATACAGCCTTAACTAGAACTTACAGCTGTCAAGGATAATGTAAATCTGTTTGTGTGTGGGAGGGGTGTGTGTGTGTGTATTAAAACGTAGCCTGCATCTGAGACTTTTTATTTGCTTTTCCATATTGTATAAGATAGTTTCTTTACAAAACTGCACCTCCTATTTACAATATTACCATATGCCAATACAAAATAAAAGTATATACCAAAGATAAACAGGGGTCTTTCATCAAATCTTTTCTGTTTTTCTCTTTGAAAATCAAGGAAATAGAAATGTACATCCCAGTCTCTATAAGAGAAACCTGGGGAGACAAAAATATGAAGGGAAAACTTGCACACATGTTTTTTTTTTTGTTATAAAGCGTACCTGAATCCAGTCGATACTCACCTGTCCCAGCTCCATCATGGGTGCCGCCATAGTCTTCCTTCTTCTCTTATACATTCAGATATTTGGACATCTTGATTACCGGGCCACAATGACTCCTGCATTCAGTCCTTGCACCCACAAAGGAAGATGGCATGGGCTGGGTATCCTGTCAACCAAAGCTGAGCTGTGCATTTGATAGCTGGCTAGAGATCAGGCAGGTAAGAATACTTATTAAAGAAGGGGACATTGCTAGCCCTTTCTGCAACAAGAACTTTCTGAATCGCAAATTTAGTAGTAGAAGTTTAAGATCCAGTCTGCATTTTTTCCAGTTTCTTTCAGGTTCTTTCAAACTTGTACCAAATAAGTTACCCACTAACCACAGAAGCTTGGGGTGACAATGGCACCTGGGGGGAACATACACATTTACCACAATGCAGTTCCTACATTTCTATCCTCATGTATATTCCATGCTCCAAGTAGAACAGATACAGTATGTTATTTTCCAATCTGAACTTCAGACAGATATAAAGGACACATATTGAGACAGCTATATTGACTTATTCATCATTAAATGCACTCATTTAAATGCAAGAAGTGTAAGGAGCAGAATTTGATTTGGTATCAGTTAAGCTCAGCCTGAAAGAGGAAGAAGCAGTACAAGGAGTTGTACTAGAGTAATACCAAAGAACATTCTCATAGCAGGAGAGCAGAGCAACAAAGAGATAAGCTTAGCTTCTCCTTCCATTATCACAGACTCGGGAGGGACCTGAAACTGATACTTAACGGCAGCAAAGAAAATTCTGGTCCCCTGTGTTGTGTGACAGAGCTGTACAAATCTCAAAACTATGTGGATAGAGATAAACAAAGTAAAAGTGCTCTCATTTAGTTCGACACATACAAGGGATGCCAGGATTTGCAGGTTTCCCCCTTGCATGCACAGGTCAGCTTTGTCACCAAATACAAGGATCAATGACACAAGTCAGATTGTTCCAATACCTGTCTCTTTATGAAATATTGACCTGCCTGATCAAGCATTTGTAGAAGTGGAACTTCCACTTTAAGTCTGTCCAGCAATCAAGTGGTTTGGTTAAATTATATTATGAGTGTTGTTTATGGTTTTAGATCATGTATTGTTATACGTGCTACCAATGATTTTGACCGTACCATGGGGACGTTAATATTATTATACAGTATTTATATAGTGCAAACATAATACGCAGCGCTGTACATTAAATAGAGCTTGCAAATGACAAGCAGATACAGACAGTGACACAGGAGGAGAAGAGAACCCTGCCCCGAAGAGCTTACAATCTAGGAGGGGGGGGGGGGGGAACATACAAAATATATATGCACAAAGGCAAAAACAAACATTAAACCACTATTGCACGTATTGTATAAAATAAAGTCATAATACCAACTCATGAGCTGGAACTCTGTATAGGAAAAGATGTTGCATTAAACTCAGCAAAACCTAAATCAGATAATCAGAGCCAGGAACTCAATATAAATGCAGTTATCATAATGAATATTATTTTTGTCCGCAGTGCAGTCAGTCACTATTCCTGCCAATGAAATGGAAGTCCATTGTAGGAGATAACACTCTTTTAATATTATAAACACTCCATCAGGTTTCAGATTCATTACAGGTCTAGGCAGGATGAGAAATGGGACCTATTCAGGATAATACAATGGCCTTTGCAGAATAATTTCCGGTTTTATCAATTAAGGCAGCAATCTTCTCGTTTTCTTTTTCTCTGCAAACATACCAGATATTATAAAATGTGGTAAATTGCAATCTCTGTTGTTTTCAAAAATGGTAAATGACAAACAATTTGAATACAGCCATCTTCATGCGTGTCAGTATTTGTAATTACACCTGAAAGGTCTTAAAAGCAATTAGCTTTCATCTTTGAATCTAATTGAAGACAGCACAGGGCATGTAGAACAGAAAACTGAATAAAATATACATTATTAAAAAGTAGGAATACAGAAGGTGTATGAAAAGATGGAAGTTGGATGTGATGTCATTTGTTACATCTACAAGGGTGACAATATCACAAATATTTGTGCAGAGACTGCAGAGAGCAAAACAAAAATCCATATAAAGCAACCAACATTTTCATTTCACCTCATTAGACAGCAATTGAAGTACTGAAAAAATATTTGCTGATTAGTCGTGGGGTATATGCATTTTACAACAAAGGGTTGTCTGTTTAGGAAGCATTTCCACATAAGAACCTCAGAAATAATTGTAATGCATAAGCCAGGCCGATGACTTCATACATGTACATATAAAAAAGTGCAAACAAAAAATAAAAACTGTCCACATTCATCCATGGCTACGAAAATGATATCCAAATGCTGATCTCTCCATACTTTACTTTGACAGGGCTCTTGGTGTTTCCAGTGGCAGTTAAGGAATTAGTTAAACTACAGGTAAGATAGGTATCCATAGTTTCTGACCTGAAGGGTACACAAAGCCTTCAATATATTCATGTCTGTGTGTGGTGCAATGCACTGTGAACAAGAATTGGTGAATCAATGGGAATGAATGGGATCACATCACACGACAATGCACATTACTACGCAGGCGAGGGAACACATGCATTATTATACCATAATGCCTGCATCTCATATATGTAAATCAATGCTTCTGAATAATCTCAGAACCTATGACTTCGAACCAAGCCAAAACACCATTGACACAGACCCCTATGGATAGTTCACACATATGTGCTGCTTCAGGGAATGTGGATGCCTGCAGGTTTAAGTGTTAGTGCAGCTCATTGATTTGAATGTATAGCTCAAACAGTCCACAGCAGTATAATGTGTTGTCCCATAGTCTAGTGCACCACACAGCACAAGTCAAGGGGATGCCTGCATTATCACATGCATTCCAGCATGGACATTTCTTTGAGGTGACCGAACATATAATGTTTATTTCACTAACAGTGGTAGTAATAACTTTTTAGGGAATTTACTAGTTACTATACTGTATATTAGTATTTAAAGCAGAACTAAAGTCCTACTTTACAAAATTAAGGATCAGGCAAATTACCTGCCTGAAAAGCCGAGTTCCACTTCGTCAGAGTCCGCTTTGGTTACCAAACTAAACCTGGCTGCCCCTGCATGTGCCAGGAATGAATGAGCTCCCACATTACGCCACAGCCAATTATCATTTTTAACTAGTAATAATAGTAATTAGTAAGTAGTTTAACTAGTATTAATAATCATTAACTAGTATTTTTATAGCACCGACATATTACACAGCTTTACAAAGTCTATAGTCATGTCACTAGCTGTCCCTCAGAGGGGATCACAATCTAATGTCCTTACTATAGTCATATGTCTTTATAAAAGGCTAAGGTCATTTTGGGGAGCAAAATAAACATGCATGTTTTTGGAATGTCAGAAACCTGGGAAAAAAATGCAAACATGGGGAGAACCTGCAAACTCCATGCAGATAGTGTCCTGGCCGAGATAAGAAACTGGGACCTAGTGCTGCAATAGCCAGAGTGCAAACCAATCAAGATTGCTAAAGATCTAGGTTAGGCTCTAGGTAGAAGAAGAAAAGAAGATGTTGGTGCCTTGCGATGGAACAATGATAGGTGAGTCGTGCAGTTTATTCAAGTTTATTCAGTGTGAAAACAATGTAACGTATAGGAACAAATATAGGAGACCATAGCATTAGGGCACAACAGCCACTGTTTTAATAAACATTCACTTTCCTTTCCAATGTGTGTCCTCAACATTAACTCTAGAAAATGTTATTTCATAACATTTGAAATATACTTATTCGTAGTTGGTAATTCTGAGTATCGTGTTCATAAAAACATGTTAATAGATTTTGGCATAGAGATACAGTACCCATATGGGTTACTAAAATGCAGGGTTCTGGGGGAGTGGGAAGTCTAAATATCTTGGTTGTACCTTCAGTAAATATGGAAGGTTTAACATGAAGAGCGCATGATAGAGGGAAATGACAATTATTGAGTTATTTTAGGCAGCACTAACTAAACTGCCCTTGAAACACACAATCATCAACTGAAAACTGCAAATTGATAAAACAGGCCCATCACCTTTTACTTGGATTTAAGGTAGTGGTGATGTATTCTGCATATATGAATGTGTCATATGTAGTACTGAGTGAGAAAACATCCAATGTGTGTGTGGTATCTAAAGATCATTGGATGGACTCCAGAGAATCTCTGACCTGTCATTGAGGGCTATCTCCCAAAAAATGGCTTCATCAAACAGCTAATGTTGCTCAGGCTGCCATGAACAGAAGCATTGATGCAGCAATTATTACGAATACCTTGCTGTGAGAAGCCATAAATCTCTCTTTTGTTGGAATATGGCATTGTCAGCAGGCAGCATCTATCCTCGTTATGTGCGCACATGACAAATGCTGGAGGATGCCAAGGCCACCAGCAAGCACTTCCTGAACTCAGTGATGTATGAAGTCCTCTTAGAATCATTTTACACTTGAATCTTTCTTTCTTATGCTGTCCTGATTGTTATCTGAACTATTTCCATAGAGCTGAGGTATTCTAAAGCAGGGAACAAAGGAACGGGGAAATCACAGGGGTCTTCAGTCAGCAGGTTGTATAAAAATGTACGCAGTTGAGGCCAATTTTCATTCTACCCACCAGATGTGTTAAATACAAAACACCCTTTTAAAAGACATTTTACTATTTTAACATTCAGCGATGGCATTGTCATTTTTCACAATGACAAATAAATCTACTAAATGAATTAGTTATCTTCTCAAAGTATGATAATTGTGATTTCTATCATCCAAGTAAAAAATCCGCCTGTGGGAAGAACAGGGTTATAATGACCACTGATATTCCTTTCACATAGCGATATAAGTTGGCTTACAGTACTGGGATAACGTCATAGACACTTTTGATTAGTTTACTAAATTTTTGTCTTTCGGATGGTCATTTTATCTTTTCTGCTTTGATCCTTCTTGTTACTCCCCCCCCACCCCCATTGTGTGCACCTCTTATATTGTAAGCTCTTCGGGGCAGGGTCCTCACCTCCTCCTGTGTCATGGTCTGTATCTGTCTGTCATTTGCAACCCCCATTTAATGTACAGCGCTGTATAATATGTTAAATAATAATACTAACAATAAAAGTTAAAACAATACTGTGCTGTAAAATATTCTCTACCAAAATTTCCAAAGACTTTAACCACGTTTTGTTTTCACTGCTGTATATTCAAGTTGCCGTGACCTTATTTGAGCCTTAGTGCCATGAATAAAATATTGCAGTTTAGGCTGCAGTTATTGGAAAATTCTAGCTGTCAAAAATGACAGCGAAAGTTGCTTTGTAAATATAAATGCTGCCAAAGGAACTGACACAGAAAATGATGATGTAAGGTTAAAACATTGTCCAGGCAAAATAGAAAGATACAAAGTAACATCAACTCACTAATCTGCACATCCTATTGAACTGAATATAGGTGAACCAGTGGTGATGTCAGTTAAATAAACCTGACAAGTATAAAGTATACTTCTATTTACTTCAGTTTATTCAATTAGCACCTAACTCCTATTTCTCCCCCTAAAGCAGAACTAAACTTAAAAAAACAAAAAAAACGAGCACTGCAGATGGGACAATAAAAAGTACAATACAACAAACCTACCTTCCTGTTAGCAATCCTCTGTTAAAGAAAATGCATAGGTCAGTGTACAATCCCGGCATATCCAGATGGAGAGTATGAATAAACTAATTGGTTTTTGTATCCTTCTGAAAATGTCTGAACAATACACACATAGGTTTCTGGAAAATCTGATAAATGATTTCTTCAGGTGGTCAAACCCCCTATTTGTATGCTCTACAAACCGGTAACTTTTCTTCTGCTTCTTTTGGTTGGCAGCCCCTGTGACCTAGTCCCTGACCCCCTCTTACCTTGGATTCTTGTTTTGGTGAGCATTCAGTGAGTGATCTATAACTGTATTATTATTGCGTAACAGTATTTATTTAGCGGCAACATATTACGCAGCATTGTAGATTAAATTGTCCATTGAAACTAACATTTAAACTACATGTAAATCATAATTAATCACCATACAATATCCTAGCCCTTCTGCACAACATCATCAGTATCCATTGATACAGTCTGCAGGATGGTACATGACACTTCAGATATCCTCTTGTGTCTGCTAGATATGGGGCCCTAAGTTACCTCTATGATTCTTGTTACATCCATGGTGTGCAACCCTATAATACCCCTGATGAAGCCAAGCTCTCTGGCAAAACGCGTCAGCTTAAATAATGTGGTTAAACCACAAGATGGTGCTGGACAGAAATATATCCTAATAAAGGATTATTTGGGGCACAGGGTATACACATCCAATGTCAAGATTGCAGCCATATTATTTAAGCTGACGCGTTTTGCCAGAGAAAACGTTGTATATAACAATCAGACTACTTTGTCAGGATGTCAGAAGTTAAATTGAGTGTGGGCAATAAGCAAGTCCCAAATAATTTTTTGCTAGGGTATACTCCTGTACTATGCCACTTATTAGCTTAACTCTCCCTACTTGTAAGTATCTGTGTAACAGTTATATAAGTAAAATTAGATATTTAAATTATAGCTTAAAACCCCTCGGTTTCTTTCTTATTCATATTTGTTTATGCATTTCCGGGGGTTGCATGAATTATAACTATTCCCTTGGTATAGGATTCTATCCCCCCTCCTTATTTCCCCTAATATTGTTAAAAGAAAAATACTTAGAACTGTCCCAATGCTTTGAAAACAACGCCAAATTCACATTTAAATAAAATATTAAAGATTATATATTGAAAATTTCTTTTAGTATTTTAAAACATTTTAGCAGTACCATATTACTATATTAGTCATTAAAGATTTTGTTGTCCTTTACTCCATTTTAAGTGATATCGGCTTTATATTGAAACGGGATATATGGCCTATATAAGAAAGTTTGAGCATTAAAACGATGCAGGTTCACAGGAAGAAATAATCTACTGTACCAATGCTCAATAAGGCATTTGTCTTTCCACTGAGCTATGCCAAAATATTGACAATGCAAATGATAAAACTAACAGGCCCAACTAAAATAGTTTCTTGCCTAATGCCATCTGTTAGCATCTCAGAGAACATCGAGGCTGGCACCGTAAATCATCCACTCAAATTCATCAGCAGCTTGGCAGGCTATAATACCTCTGAAACATTCCAAGGAGAGATGAATACTGGATCAAATGAAAGGACCTCTTTCCCAAAATCTGCTTCGGCAGCAGTATGCATCTCATCCAGCCGCACCGGAAGGCTCGGTGAGCTTTGGGTCCAGGCCAACATCCTTATCTGTGGATGCACATTCTATTGAGAGCTCTCACATAGCAAATGTTTCAAGAAGATCATTATCCAGGATAACGATGATGGAAGTACAGGATCTGAGCCACTGCAGCTGACAAAAGAATACCAAAAAGACCAAAGTCTGTGGTTTACTAAGTTCACACAGCTGGAAAGGAACATTTTAGGGCTTATGTATTAAAGGGAACCTCTCACAAACACTGCATTTGCCAGCCTTTCCTTTCATGCTAGCAGCTTGGATATTACACTGACCTGTTGCTCCAATACTTTTGAGTAACTGACTGAAAAAAGCATACAGACATCTAAACTGTGTTCTCTTTTTTGTTTTATTTCTAATTATATAATGTGGGCTTTACTAAGAGCACCTTCGGTATACATAAATGATGACATAAACTCTGAGTTTTTCATAATGCAGACTAATTATAATATTATATCTAGTAAATACTAAATTGAGTTAAAGAAATGCAACATCATTTTTGTCTTACTGGGATTAATAAGAGTTAAACAGGAATGCATTTTAATTGTTTATTATTTGTAAGGTTTCTTTAACCGATATCGTATGCAGATCAAAGGCCACAACTTTGTTTTCCATATTAATTAAATAGCAAATACAATGTAACAATGCATTATTAAACTGTTTTACCCAATGACAGTTGCAGACTATCTGCACAGCATTTTGCCAGGTGCTCCTGTCACATAATGAATGAAAATAAAAAATAATAGTAGCAGGGGTGCAGCTGCATGGAAAGAAAAAAGAAGACATGGGTGGTACGCCACTTTGTTTTAAGAATAAACATACTTTCAAAAAAATTACAGCTATCCTGTTCTCCTTTACCTGATGTACAGTAATCCATCTGCTATCAGATCACCTCCTCCATTGAAGTCCATGGGGCATTACCGAACAGTTGCTGCTGGTTGTTAACAAAGAGAAGGATCTGTGCCTGCGGGGATCTTAGCAAGTATGAATTTGTGGAAGGGGGTGATTTTAGGTCAGGGGAGAGGAAGAAAATAGAATAATTCTGCCTTATTGGAGCTGTCACATTCTCCTGAGACCCTCATCACACAACAGGCAAGCACCATAATGGGTTGTGCAACTGCAAGACTTCAGATTACCCTTGGGTCTTATTGAGGATTCTTCTGTAACCTTAATAAGACTGCAGTGGAGGCATCACAGCTCTCTACCCGATTACCAGATCCTACAATATTCTGTATAAAGATGGGTTCTCAAAAGCCATTTTTTTAGGCAGGCTCCAAAGCCTCTACTCTAACACTATCATCTTACAATTCAGCTAAAGATATTTATTTACCACATTCAAATATTAATGTACCAGTATATTGTACTGAAATAAATGGTATGTTTCCAGTAAAAGACTATAAAGGCCAGTTTTAATAACAGGCAATTGAGCTGCCCCTCTGGATATAGCATTTCAAGAGATACTGACAGTGTTTACAAACAGAATGTTCTGGGCTCTGGGTGGAACATCCAAATTAAAAAGTAAATCTGCCGGTAGAGTGGAGTCTGCTGGGTCGCCTGGTGCCAGAAGAAGATAACACAGCCAATTTTGATTTATAGACTAAAACTTGAACATCTTGGGAAATCAAAGAAACATTCGTCTTTCGCTGAGCTCCATCAGGCTGCCTTGCAAAGCCCAGCAATGTACAGAAGTAAATGAATGTACTGGAATATATTACAAGCTAGAAGCCCTAAAAGAATAAAAGAAACAATATAACGGGACAATATAATTGGACTGGGTAGGTGAACAGTGGATGGAACCAAGACTGTGACTGTGTGCTGGAAAGTCATAGACCAATGTACTTTTTGTTCTGCTAACTCAGGGACAAATAAAGTTTGGTAACATCAAATACACATTTTAGTTCATTTAACAAAAAAGTGAAGTTTACTAATAGTATGCAGAATGCAATAGCCAAACAAACTGTATTTATTCAGTTTCAGGCAGCCAACACAATGCCAGTTGGTCGCTTTAAATAACCACTTTGTCTTTGGTACCTTCTGATATTGTTCAGTACACAATTTCTTACATAACAGAGTAGTAATATTAATAGAGTAATTTCTTACAGAGTTTGTTTTATTTCTGGCTCATTTTGAGTACTTATATTTGTGATTTTTTAAGTTCATTGTTTTCCCATCAATATAAGGTTAGATATATAGACATGGATACTAGTAAGTCATACAGAAAAGGGAAATCCTTGACTTCTTTAAACAGCTGAAATATAATAAAGGTACCACAGCCATATAAACCACACCACTCCTTTACAAATCAGCTCCAACTGTGTGCATGCATGAAACATAAAAGCATATTGTTCACATTCCAGTTTAGGATAAATATTTATTTACTAAATGGATAACAACCTTCAAAAAAGTATCTTCAAGCCTTTCTGTTCTCTGAACTAAACCCTTTACATTTTTGTAGAAAACAAAGAAACAAAACATCTCCAATAAATGTATGCCCTACATCCTACCATTCTATACTCCAATGTAAAAGCATCAGAAGTCAAAGGACAGGGTCACATTTGCTTCTGACTGCAGCATTGGTCCTTAAAGAATCAGAGTCTGCACATTTGACAGATGGGGGTAGTGAGTGTGTACTTGTACCACTCATGGCTGTCCCTATTCATTCCCTATAGGGCTGCGGCACTGAGATACCACCATGTAGCGCCTCCCAAGAGGCAGTGGTCCTTGCGCGAGGAAGCGGCAAACACACCGTAACCTCACCACAAGTGTGAACCTAGCCAGAAGATCCCTCTATTACTATTGGATTAGTGTACTGTCATACTGAGTCTGAACCACAGCAGGAGTTAAGGTCTCTGTGTAGAATATACCATATTGCTCTCCAAGCACACACAAAATATAATTTTTTAGAATAATAAAGGTAATAAATTACCTAAGAAACAAGCCTACACAATCCTTCTGAACTCACAAATACAAGACAAAAGATTTATGATGCCACAGTTTTCCCTGTTTGCTGATATTGCATATAAGGATTTGCAGCTCATCAGAGGCTCACAAGCTCTACCCGTTCTTTATTTGTGAGGGGGAACTAGAACACAAATATCACTGTTACTTATCCAATAAAAGTAATTTACTAGACTTGTCCCTGGCATTGTTTACATGTGTCAGGAAGGATTAAAGCCGTTGGCCTGCATCTTGATCAGTACTGTAAATGATGTCCCTGAAGCCGATAATCAACATAGGCCGTTTCAGGCTTCTTTATCATTCTGCTCCAGTGGACAGAGAAAACATGGCAGACAGCGTGCCTCTTGCAGCTACAGCATCGTCATGACATACACCAAGAAACAGTCACTTAACAAGGAAAAGCTATCACCACCTTCATAGTGCGATCATGTTAAACACAACTCTATAGTATAAAATCATCCATGTGTGGAAAGCAATAAGAATTTGCCAAGCCCACGGTGTTTTTATGTTTAGGAGTCAGTCCTTAAAATTCTGCTACAATATTGATCCACATAATGAAGACTAACAAATTCCCTCAACCCATGTTTTAATGTTTTGTGGTTAAGATTTGGCTTTTAGCTCCATTTTATTTGGTTACGTTATAAGTTCAAGCTTTGGTTTACAGCATGAGATCTGCATCGTTTTACTTTAATTTTATATTTGTGTATCTTCCCCTTCATAACCCAGTTTGGACAAAAACTCACTGTGCAAATTAGTTACATTTTATGGATTTTTTTTCATCTTTAATCACAGATATGTTCAAACAAAACATTGCTTTTTTTTCCTCAATTACTTACAGCTAAGTTTAAATACTGCAAATGATCCTGCTCACACAATTAACTCCACAATTAGTATTTTCTGCTAGAAACATTATAGCCGTGTAGAACACAGATATTTTACGCTCTAAATTTGCTCTAAGATTCTCTATTTAAAAGGAAAAGCACAACCAGATTTCCTGTATGGTTTTAGGAAGAAAAATTATTATTATTTAACAATTATAATTACAGGTCCAGTAACTATCATTTGGAGCAAGTGAATTGTGCACCTTAGGGATGGAGAAGGATGTTAGGCCCTAATATAAGGTAAGCTGTTCTTCAGTCATACTAACAATAAAACAAAAAACAGAAGATATAAAGCAACATAAAGAAGAAAAAAACAAAAATAAAGGTCCAGTGCCCAATCTGCATTCATGGTCCTTCTACATGAACAACTGCAGAATAGATAGCATTTCTTCTACCACTCAGGTACTTGCTCTATGGAGATAGGTCCCAATATACCTTTGTCCAATACCATGAAATTTACCAGTCCTGCTGAATGGAAACGTGAAACCATCAGGGCATTGTAATTGAAGACTCAATTTTCTATTATCTGTGTGCGGACCTTTATTGACAAAGGCAAAAGTTAACAAGGTATTTACAACAATGTATTATATACATATATATATATATATATATATATATATATATATATATATATATCCATTTCCAGCAAAACCAGCCCTAGAGTCCTTAGCAAACAAATCACTGCCGGTTTTACCTCAGTAGTTATAATACATGTGATACTGTGGCTTCACTACCTTCACACAGCTGACCCTTTTGGCACTTCATGCTTGAGTTATATATAATCTAAATACATTATTTTGCATTAATATTATATGATTTAGGTGCATTAAAAATGTCTAAAATGTTTTATAAAATGCCTGGAATGTGCCAAATGATGGTGTTTACAAAACACTGGCTTAACGTGCATTCACCCAAACTCCATGATGCAAAGATAAAGGAAATGAGCATTTAGAGTAATAGACTGACTAAGCATTGTTCTGTCCTCCAATGTTCCAGAAAAAAACCTTTAAAACACTGGAGTCTGATTTTATTGTGCTTCCAAAGATATGGAGACAGTAGAGGAGAATCAGAGGCTCTGCGGTCATCCATATCCCTATTCTCTAGCTGTACTCTGTCCAATTCTCCAGCATTGAGAAATGCCCTGCGTCTTTCTTGCTTTTGTTGTAAACATTTACTGTAACAAAGGACTAATTTATTGAGGTCCTCTCTATACAAAATACACCCTCATAATGCTCAGCAGCACCAATTTTACCAGAGAAAAAAGTAAACTATTGTCTTTGGCTCTTTAGAACAAGTAACCTGCCAAGTGATTTGCAACCCAAACAAATGAGATTATCATTTCTTGCCATTCATTGCTACCTCCTCAATACACAAATACACTGTCAGCCATGTTTACAAAGGTAAACAGTTTGTTGCAACACAGTGGTTTGTCAATGATGTCCTAACAAAAATCAACACAACTAGGTATCCAGTATTTAAACCCCTGCGGTCAAAAATGTAATTTGTGGGAGATTTTGCCATTTTTGAATAATTACTTGTAGTTCCTTTGTGTCAGAATTATTAAGGCTTATATGGCCTTCCTATTATCCAGTGCAGGAAAATGTCATACAATAAAAAAGTTGTCAGGATGATGTACAAAGGAGTTAAAGGCTTTGCTTATTGATAGTTTTACCTGAGCTTAAACAGGAGACAGCTGAACCTGCTCAGAGGCTGAACTTACAATGGGTCCATATTTTTGCTTGCACAGGGAGAAAATACAACTGAATAAAAGCACTGGACCCATCCGTGTAGATTCTGCCACTGCTAGCAGATAAAGAAGTAGGAATATTCTGCAATGTGTTTTTGCACAAAAATTCAGTACCCCGTCTCATTTATGTACAAAAAATGCAGGGATCCACACTATTATTCCAAATACATTTTACACACTTTGATCCAGCGTTTGTTAGACTCCCTAAGAATAGCCCTGTAAGTAGTGGAGAATGGGGGAAAAGAGGGTGCAATGGTATACATACCATGTCTTTGAACAATTCTTTATAGTGAGTCTTTCACCAAAATTTTCACATTATATAAAATGGTAGAAAACCCTTTTATTTTGGGCATGCACAGAAGAAGGGGGAAAAAATTCGGGTGAGATCGGGTGACGTAGGTAGATGAAGAAAGAAGGTAGATTACAGGATGGCATGGAACCTAATCCAGGAAAGCTCCAGAGCGATTGAGGGAACTGCCGAAGTAAAAGTGAGTGAGTTTTTTCTTTAGTATAGTTTCGCTTTAAGTGTAAATTGCTGGACCTTTTCCTTCTCTCTCTATTGCAACACTTGCTGCGCTGTGATGTCCTTGCCCTTCACATTAAGATTCATAGCCAAGCTTTCAGATTTTTGTTAGCTGCAGCCAAGATTTTTTTTCCAATTGAACGTATTACTGGCAATGGAAGCAACAGATTTTGAATAATTAATTTAGAAAACTGCTTTTTTTTTTAAATTCACCTTGTCTAAAGAATCAACGTGTCTTTCCCCAGCCTGGCACTAGTATTTCTGAACTAGCAGTTAGCAGCCGGTCTCTGCATGTTAATATGTGATGGGTTTCTGCAAGGCTGAAGTTTTACTGTCTGTTGCTAAGTAACATCCTTGCGGCAGTCAGTGCTGAGGCCGCAGAAATTTTAGGGAAAAAAGCGATTGAAATTTATCAAGAACACGACTCATTGAACGCTAGCCACTTGCTAAATCACAATCTGAAGACTCCATGGTTACACGGTTATTCTAGACAATGATTAATTATTAGATTTTCTCACAAGACGACTTTTGTCACTGGGGCTTTGTGGAAAGCTGTATGTGGAATATAAAGATGTTTAGATGGCTGTTGGGGTGGTAAAGGTTAGTTATGTGTTAAGTTGGCAGAAAAATAGTATTTGTGGGGTCTTTTAGATGTAGAGACCTTGGAAATGGGAGGTGCCCTTAGTTTATGATTTATCAAAATTCTGTAAGTTTCTAAACTCTCTAAACAGTCTGGTACCACTAGGGTTATATACTGAGTCTTCTTAGCCCAGGGACTGGTTGACATCTCCTGTTGCTGAAAATACTTCCTAGCATAGATGGGGGACAATCACAAATGAGAGGTATTTACCCCCTTGACTAGTCATTGGGATTTGCACTTATAAAATAATATTATATAAGGCAGGACCTGTTATATGGATAAATACCTGGAGATTTGGGCAATGTGTAGCCATGAGTCTTTAAGAGAAAAATTAGTGGGGTCCAACCTAGCTGGGGCTTGGTGCTTAACCCAAACTAAGGCTTAAGTCTGGCTGAAGTCCTGGGGACAACTGAGATAACCAGTTAACTTGCCCAAGAGAAGGGAACCCCTAAAGTCACCACAATGTTGGACATTTGCCTTATGATAAGGTCTGATAAGTGTCTTATGATCAGGTCTGTCTCAGCTTGAGAATGGGGAGAGAAGTTTTTCGAGAATTAGCCTACACCCTAGGTGTGCAGCTTCATTCTGCATTCTATCTCTCTGTCCTATCACTATCATCTGGACTAGACTAAAGAGATGGGTTAAGCCAGAGTGTGTGTTTTGTACTCCAGAAAAGAGAATCTGTGGAAATTTCAGCCATGTCCACAGAAGTGACTGTTACATGTAATATTAAGAACTTCCAGCAATTCATATGATGCTCATGGTCAAGCTGCAATACAAATATTTGGCAAACTCCCTTTTCTGAAACTATAGAAATAAAAAATATCAAACTAAAAAGCACAACTGCACATACAAATAGCAAATAACATGCTGATATGTAAAATAGCCTGAACACATTCAGGTTCTTGGTAGTGATCTGAATGCCAAGAGAAAAACCCCTGACCAGGCTTTTCCATAGAGATCAAAACCCAATAAAATGTACATTTGTGATAAAATATTTGCCCAAATGGCAGCCAATTCTGAAGTGTAAAAAGCTCCCAGCCAACTTTGAGTCTAAAAAGTAGTGCTCAAATCAAGACAATCAACAAATTACTGTTTTGACACTGGAGGTGTTTTATATATTCTCAATCATCTCATCATATTGGGATTTCCTTTTTCCATAGAAATGTATCTGGAATTGATACAGAACTCTAGACCACCCTACCTTCCCTGATCTTTGTGATCTGAATTGCTTTGGACCATTTACGTGTTTGGCAGTCCAACAGTTCCAATGAGTTTATCTTTACTTTTGGGTAAGGATGAAGGTGCAATTTTACTGTGTTCAATCTACATGGACACTTTTAAGATACTTATGATTTTCTTAAGATTTTGGACTTTTGATTTTGATACAATTTGTTGATAGCCCCAATTTGAGTGGTAGTCAATTTATGACTTCCATGTAGATGTTCATACTTCACAAGGCCATACATAAAGCAATAATTCAACCTCTGCTCTGCTTCTAACTTACATAATTGACTAGATGCCCGATAAGGGGAACAAACAGTATTTGTGGGAGTGACAACGCATGTGTTCCATGGTTGATATACAAGATGATTGGCATGACAGCTTATTTCTGGTTTACCTAGAAACCCCAATAAACTTTTGCAAAACATTTTAAGGCAAATGTTGACCTTCTTCAAAGGCTTAAGCCCATCTCCTGGCATGACAATTTTTGCCCTCTCCCTTTTAACTTACCTTTGAAAATTGTTGTAATTTTATATTTATGTGAATGTCTGCCATTCATTCCCATCACCATTAAGGTCCGCAATGAACAGAGATCCAGCAGTGTTGCCTTTAGGAACCTGAGAGGGTCCCATTACTGGAAAGCCTATTTTTACTTTGCAATGGCGATAGAAGACTCAAGAACATGTCACATGTCCACCTATTAAGGTAAGTAAAATGTGGCTTAACTTAACAATTATTTAAGAGGACCCAGAACCCTGAACAAGACAGGTCATAATCCTTGACCTGGCAAAGTGATGATGAACTTATTACAGATGGAGGATGAGGTAGAGAGCCGGGCAACTAGCACTTATGGAACAGGAACAATAATGGCAGCTACAATGTTCTGTAAGTAGATGTTTCCTAAAAGCAACGGTAAATCAAATATCTCTTGTTATTTATCTCAGGTTGTTTTATCTTGATAAAGATTGGCAGGCCAAGCAGTATTGGACCACCAATTCATGTCAGAAGGTATTTGTCATTCACTTTTGTGCAAGGCCTTGTGATTCAGTTTATGCATCCAAGATGAATTAGAGTCTAAAGAGATTTTAAATGGCTGTGAAGTATATAGATCATACAAATCATTTTCTGATGTGCATTCAGGGGTAATGGTTCTGCTTTCCATCCAGCACAAAGCACACATTGCGGGATATATCAATAATAATGATCTGCAAGTTAAACTAATTCATCAAGCATCTGTTCTACACGACACCTAACTTGGAAGCAGCTTGTGGATTAGGCTGGACCTTTCAATTTAAGCTTGCTGATTTAACCATGTTATGAAGGCATTCTTTAAACAATACATAGAAATCTATATAAACATTCCTATATGGAAACAACTGTTTGGCTCATCAAGCAGTTACATCAAATAGTACATTACACATACAACTGATACTAAACAACTGATCTTACATACATTTATCCCAAAGAAAAAGAAAGCTAGAACAGACAATCCACAACACCCTAATGATCCAGGTGTAGACTCCAGTCCCCATGGCTCACAGCTTTAACATTAATAAGAGCCCACAAAAAGGGGGAGTATTTTATACACTCTAAAACAAAGTTAGCCAACCCTTCGGACCTCACGGACCACTAAATTCTTAATTTTAAATCCTGCTGACCATGAATATGAATTCTTTTAAAAAGATAAATACATTTGTATAATAATGATCTACCTAATGGTGCCTGACGAGGACTGTGGAGGCTCTGATTGAAGGATCAGCTTACGATTAAGTGAAGTATTACTATTGTTACTATTATCATTAGTTGCATTATCTTTGGTATTACTAAAGAAACATGATTGTTTGCCTTTTCCCACTCATTATGGGTTTATTTCATTCTAATCTAAGACCAAACAAGACATGATAATTATCAAAGTCAAACTGTCTGATGCCATTAAATATAACAGTTAAAAAATACACAGCTAAGGTCATACTTACCTAAAAGAGTATCTGAAAAATGAACAAATAAAACAATTGGATGAGAATCAGTATTCACAGGGTGGGGAGACTGTTGTAATGGTTGGAAACAATACTGAAGAGTACGGCTCGGCAACGGTTGCCTCATACAACTTAATACTACAGTGAGGTCACGCTGCGCCTCCCTTGTTTTTCTGTCTTTAGTACAGTTCATGAATTTAGTGCACAATAAGGGCAAAAATGTTGTTCACAATATCAGAATTTATTAGAATATTATTGTTTTAAAATTATTACAACATAAAAATTGCAAATAATATCCAAATTTTTCTATGGACCTCCAAAATTTTCTCACGAACCACTGGTTGGTGACCACTGCTCTAAAAGACTCTACATCTGCTGGTAAAACTGCATAAATTGTGTTTGTTTTAAGAAGCACTTTGATATCTTATAAAAACATGAACAAATATTTTTGTGCTTTCAAGATAAAATACATTTTCATTTTAATCCAAAAAAGAGCAGTAAATGCTTGTCGTTAGCGGTATAGAGTTTAGAACGCTCTTTGAATGAGCCAAGTGTAAACTGTAGAAAGGTCAGGTTTTGATAGCGGATAGGTTATCTGCACTGCTGCAACCAATTCTTTTCTGTGTGACAAACCCCCTTATCAGCTGTTCTAATAATTGCACAGAATTATTACACTATAACACATCTCAAAAAGGAGCCATTCACCTCACCATTACATGGCTCTCTTTAAAGCACCACTAAGATACTCAAGTGCACTTTGCTATTTTGGATAAGATCCCAGTACACCTTTACAAACGTTTAATATGAAGAAAATTGCTGTGGGCTGCGTTAGAGTCTGAGAATTAAATAGATTGGAAGTTCTGTTTTCATGAAGCAGGTTTTATAAGCTTCAATAACAGAAAAACACTAATTGCTAGATGTGATACACATTGTGAACTTAAGTATAACACTGCATCCATTGTCTGCTCTTAAAATATGGTTTGATAAATTGTAAACCCTGAAGTTATACATGGTAAAGTTCACATTATATACAATGAACGTTCCCTGATAAGTGTAGGGCTCAGTATGTATAGGCGCCCTATGTGGAATGTGAGTAAGGTGGATAAGGTGCAGAAGCAAAGAATACTAAAGTGCCCTGTTGAGGTTGCCATCCGTTGATTTACAAAGGGTTTGTAAAATTTGGGGACCTTAACTCTCCTCTGTTGATGTTCAGATGCACCAAACTACCTGACAATTGTTCTCTATACACTATGTTGTGTTACCGTAGTTCTTTAAAGCAGAACTAAACCCTGCTATACTTACCTGTCCCCATTCTGTCGCATGATGCCATCATCCTCTTCTTTCTTTTCCTCTTGCATTTTTTGGCCATCCTGTTTGGGCAGGCCAGAATGGCGTAACCCCTGCACAGGTGCGTTGGAGTTCATTTACTCCCAAGTACAGGGGATCAGGATTGCAGGATATCCTATTTTTGGTATCCAAAGCTTTTTTGACAGTCTCACAGATCAGGCAGGTAAGGAGGATTATAATAGAAAGGATATCTACCCTTTCTGCAAAAATGACCGGCCTGATGAACATTTTTGAAAATGGTAATTTAGGTCTACTTTAAAGTAGGCTCAGAACAAGTGTTAGCTCACTGCCGTTCTTGTTTTTTCTTGTATTAAAATAGTCCTTTGGGTTTTCATTTACCCATCTCTGATAAATAACATTTTCCACCCCACACTCTCTAATTCTTGAAAACAATTTTGTATGGTCGATATTGATATTTACTTTTTGCAGACTGTATTACTTATACTTTCAGTAGACTTGGGTTTAGTCAACTAAGCCACCATTTATTACAAATATTTAGTTTGTAATAGCTGAAGTATTTTCTCTACACATACACATGCAGTTCCTACTGTATTCCCTCTTCCAGCATCCTTCTTTACCAAGTTCTGATATTGAAGGTATGCAGCGTTGGGTATAAAACACCATATTAACAATTTTTTTTTCTCAGCTTCTGTCACTTTCACTATCTGACTTTCAAATCTCAAAGCAAGAACTCTGGTCTGCACAGCTACCGTGGCAATTACAAGCAAGTACCAATCCCACTAATGGCATTACAAATATTACAGAGGTAGATAGAGCACTCTTGTACCAGATAAGCGATAATGCAAGATGGGTGGGAAGAGAGCTAGAGTGAGGGAACTTGCAGAATAAATCAAATCTTCCTGCTGGATTTGTTTTTGGATTTGCATCCTTTATATTATATTGTATTCATAAAGCTTGGAACCACCCAGCATGATTATTGGAGAGTAAAGGATTTGCAGCAAGTGATAATTCCATTGCTTTATATACTATAAGAGATATACTCATAGTTAGAAGAATTATAATTATAAATCATTTAGAAGGTGAATAGTACAAATATATATATTTCAAAAATGAGTTTGCCTGGTGTTCAAATTTTAGACTGATAAATAAAAGAGAAGAGTACACAAGAACTAAAGTAGGAGAGTTGCAGGTCCTCAACAGGCATTACCTCCTTCACCACCATTAACCAGGGATCTACACCTCTAATTGATATACCCGGCTCTGAGGCGCAACTCCACCGGCTCGGAAATGATATCAATCACGCATACGTTCCCCAACCATTAACAGTCCAATTACCCGGCTTTGGAGACCCCATACCAAAGTTGGTTCCCCCCACACTCTTATCACCTTCACAACACACTTTAACAACACTCTGCCCTCAAGGACCCCAGACTGCCATACCCCTTCTTGTCACCCAAAACTAAATATAAAGGGCGGGAGGGTGGGAATCTTTTTTCCTGATGTCTAAACCTGTGACCTCCTAAATTCCTAATCCCCCTTTTTATAACCCTTCTTTCCCCACCCATTGTTTACCTTATCTACCTATCCCTTTCTTGCCTTCATCCTGACCTCCACCCTAACCACAACTTAACCATCTTCCAGCCTCCCCCCCAGTCATGTTGGCCCATGCCTAGCTTTCTCCCAGGATTTTCTTAAGAGAAGAAAGTAAAAATACAAAAAAGTGTAAGCTTTCAAATTATGCCTACAATTAAAAAAATGCTCACTTGGACTTTAAGGTATTTAAAGAAAAAATAAAACAAAATGAAAAATAAGATTTGTCCTACAGAATTAGGACATTTCCATGCTCATCAGTTGGGAACTTTCTGTAAGGTCATGCAACAAAATTTTTAGTGTTTTAAGTTACTCCTCTGACTCTGGCAAATGATTGCAGATTCTTTCATCAAAAGAAAATACAGCAATCAACTGCAGGGCCATTGTGTCATGCCAATCTCCCTCTGCTCCTTAATCACAGGTTAGACATGTACGGTGTGAAATCAGGAGTGATGAGCAAGGCTTGTTTCATGATGAGGAGTACAGTACCATGAGCATACATTAGCTGGAAGCCTATTCCCACCTGCACAGACTCACAGACATTAACATCTTCTTTACTTACAGCAAGGAAGCATTGCTAGGATTTATAGGGAAACGAATGCATTTTTCCATTTTGTTTATACGTGGTACAGTCTAACATTATTAACCTAGGAATGACAATTGACTATCATGAGATAACCTGGATGATTCAGCAAACCTGAAATAGATTTCCTAAACATAATTTGCTATTAGTTGACAAATGTTTTCAATCCTGGACCAGATCCATTCTAGGTTGCCTGGCTCGCCCAGGTTCTCCCATGACATTCTAATCTCTCTATTCATGAAGAGCTTTAATAAATTAGATCCGTTGTGTCTCAGCAGTCCTCTTCATTAGGTAATCTCACTTACTGTTTCATATTATATGTATTATACCTTTATATAACTAAAAATAACAAAAACAGTTGTTTCAAAAATAAAACAAAGACAAGCAAACAGTACTGAGAAAAGAAATGAAATACACAGAAAGATGATATTTCTCCTGCTACTAGGGGTGGATGAAACAATGTGGATCATACTCCTCATAGATGGGACCACTTGGACATAACTAAACTTGAAGGCAGATTTCAAAATTTATATCTTCTAGATCAGTGAGCAGTAAAATTGGGGCTCTGAAGTTGGACTTTAGATGGTTTCCAACAGCACAGAAACAGCTGCCATGTGTTTACATTAAAGGACTGATAGACTGACCTTTATAAAACTAAGAGAAGAGGAGTTGTAAAAGGCCATTGAAGATTTTATAAAATAATTTCTCCACAGTGGCTATATATACAAAAGTAAGTTAGGGTTTGCTTGCTTTTAATGCTCAGAATATGTAAACACTTTGAATATGACTGGCATCATGTGCAGTACAGTTTTGATATTCCAAAGAGATTTTGTACCAAAACAGACAGCCACAGCTGCAAACATCCAATTAGCAGCATGGCTGACTTAGTAGATAGCACTCTGGCCTTTAAAGCACTAGGTTGCAGGTTCGAATATCAGCCAGGACACTATCTGCATGGAGTTTGCACATTCTCTGCATGAATCCGTGTCTGTCCTCACAAAACATGCAGTTAGGTTAATCAGTTTTCCCTAAATTAAAAAAAATTGACGTTAGACTATATAAATGACATATGACTATGGCAGGGACATTAGATGATGATGATGTCAGCCCCTTTGAGGGACAGCTACTGACATGACTATGGACTTTGTACACCGCTGAGTAATAGGTTGACTCTATATAAATACTGTGTAATAATAACAACAATAATTGTGATTGGCATTCGAAAGGTGTTGCGACTTCCCCATAGGGCCACAAGCTTCTTGCAGTGTCCCTCATGGGGCCACAGTCATGAAGAAGTAACGGCACCACTTCAGTCTGAAGAAGTTCTTATGATACAATGTGACTGACAGCTTGCTTCATTGTGTCTGTTTAGGAAATAAAGCAATATATGAAACCGTAAACACTGTGATATATCAGCGCATCAACCTAAAAATAAAACACAAAAACACCATCTCCTATCAGTAAACACAAGACTTATTAGATTCTTACTGCATCTGAAAATCATTCCTCTGTCAAGTATTAAAACTATACAGAACTCCTTTGACAAATTAAGTGCAGAGAGAAATGCGCATATTTTCTACTGACGCTCTGCAGTGTCTTGCCAAAAATATGTATTCACTCCTTGGAAATGACAAATGCTGGATTAAGTTAGGTGAAGCCGGATGAAGTTTATAATAATGTAGATATATTCGGAGGAATTGGCTGTTCACAGAGTTTACCCATTTACAAGAACAATAAATGTACAGAGAACGTGGCATTGCGGGGGAGGAATAAGCGACATAATGACACAAAGCTGTAAGGCAGGTTGTTGGAAACTCATTTATAAAGATATAATTCAATGCTGTTTCTCCAGAGTGACTGGTATTAGGCAGTGTTTACAGGGATCCGGGCCAGGATAAATAATCTGCCAAGGTTTGGCTGCGGCTCCCTATTATAGCGTATATTCCATTAATGTTCCCAATGAATTCATAAAAATGATATATATGTGAGCAACTAATACAGTAAAGTGCTGGCGTGATATGAACCTCTCTCCACTCTGTCTACTGCGCTCTGATAATTTGTCCTAAAAGAAACTCGGACTACATTCATTATATTTACATGTTTATTCCAAATGCATTTTTATATTGGAAAACATGATTTGCAGCTGCTAGAGAGAACAGTACACCAAGCTTTGTGGTACAAAAAGACTGCAAAATGTGCAGGGTAAATAGAGATCATGGCAACTTAGAAGCTGAGTAGAGCGGTTTCTCACAGCAAAATTTCTGAAAAGTCCTAATAGATTTATTTTGATTTATTGTTTTTTAAGAAACCAAACAACCTACAAAATTCAACAAGGATTAAAAGTCAAAACAAAATCCAAACTAGGTGTGTGCATTACATTAAAGAAAATTTAGCAAAATTGGGCAAAATGGAAATGACTGAAAGCCCTTCGGGAAGAGATGATGGAGACAAAATACAGCCCGAGACAAACCTTTTCTAAAAATATTAAGATAGAAGACTTTGAGCTGATGGCATTGGCAGTCAAGCTAAGGTGCCCAGGAAAAAGCAATTATATTCTAGAAACAGTCTTTGGACCCTTTTTTTTTCTAAAAGTTTTTCTTCTTTCTTTTCCAAAAGTCTATGGGCAATGCAAAATGCCAGAAGAAAAGCACTGAAATATGAATTTGCCCAAGGCAAAATTTTGGGATTTGTTCCAAATCCACATTTAAATACACATACACATGATAATGTGACACTTTAGGTTACAGATGTAATGCATTTTTTTATATTGTCTCATACAGTATATAGATGGATGACGTCTTCACATGAAGTAAATAAAACATAATAAAATTGCATATGGTATAGCTAATATAAAGTGTTTTCAAGCTACTAGAAATAGTTTTTGAGTTTCCTTTTGCAAGAGTAACAGAAAAGTTATTATTTTGCAGCTGACAAAATAGATTTGAATTATTTTACTTCCTAAAAACCGATCAAGTTCATAACCTTTTTATTAGTTTTGGTTGGAACAAAACTGACCCTAGATAAAGATAGATGATTAAACCCTAAAGTCTCCTTTTATACTCTAAAGCATTTGATGGAACAAAAGCAATTAGATTAAAAAAAGTCTAGGGCTACGTACACAATAGTTCTCATCCGATAATCAGCTCAGGGCCATTATCGGATGAGAATCTAGCCTGTGTACAGCGTTTGTCGTACATTGTCCAAACGACTGTCCTGGCAGGTCCACAGACGATGAACGATCCTAAAGGAAGTGAAGGGATAGAGAGTGCAGTGGGGTGCCGCTCCATCGTTCTCCCCCTCCCCCTCCATAGAGCAGAATGGTGCTGTATGTACAACACTCGTTCATGCATCGTGCAGTCGTTGGAAAGGATCGTGAAAGATCCCTTCCAACAACAATTATTGCATGTGTGTACATAGCCTAATTCACCCAACAGATTGATTACCTAGGATTCATCGGTCAAGGACCTTACAGGAACATTGTTCATAGGCTGACTATACTGAAATCCAAAGTTATCAGTCATCTTACACACAGAAACCTTCTACATCAATACAGTAAGTGAAAATAAAACACAAAACTGAAGTTGTATAAAGCATCACTCAAAACACTGGGGCAAAAAGAAAAAATAGAATTTGTCAAGTAAATGGACACTTCATATAAATCAAATGGCATTTTATCAAATCATTGATGGGTTATGTATTGATGTAGGGGTAGAAATATAGAATCACAGTACAGGAAGGGAGACACAGGCACCCAACATCCCCAAAAGTGTTCAAAGCAGAAGACAGGAACAGAAACTGCGGCACCAAAGCAAAGGGAAATATAAGGACTCAAATCCTACAGGGCAATCATATATAAGACTGCAAAATGTCTATTTTTGTCAGTCAGACAGACAATTCTTAATTAGACTTGTTATCAAATAATAGAATAAACAAGACACCAGTAATAAGCAAACATAGTTGTCACATGTACATAAGTACACGCTATAAGTTTAAAAAAAAAAAAACACACTGCTGCTCTCTTCGCATCTCCAATGACCTACTAATGACTTCCTCACTCATAACCTCATCACACGCACGGCTCCAAGACTTTTCTAGAGCTGCCCCCACTCTCTGGAATGGTCTTCCTCGTCCTATTCGGCTTGATCCTACTTTCTGCTAATTTAAAAGAGCCCATAAAAACCCATCCTTTCAAACTTACCTACCCGGCTTCTTCTGTCTGTTAAAACCTCACTACTTCCCACCAATCCATATCTCCCCTCCTATTGTGTGATACTTCCCCCACCTCCTAGATTATAAACTCTTCTAGACCGAAAGAGGCAGGGTCCTCTCCTCCTCCTATGTCACTGTCTGTATTCATCTGTCATTTGCAACCCCCATTTAATGTACAGCGCCGTGTAATATGTTGGCGTTTTATAATTCCTGTTTATTATTAATTATAATAATATTAATGATGTTTATGTACAATGGGCCAATAGTTCACATACCATTAGGTTGTTTATGACCTTATTTTTTTGCGGTTATAACATCTTCCAGGTTAATGTTTGCTTGTCCTGTTGTCTCTGGATAAACATTATACTCTGATTGTTGTATTACCTATGTTTTGTTGATTGTTGCCTATAGCATCTTTGCATTTATTAAAAACGTTTGAAATACCTCTTACAGCATTTTCATTATTGATCTGGCGTTCCTGTATCTCACATTAGAATTTAGGGGTATTTTTGTTTTATCAGCAGGAGCAAGAAATCTGGTCAGAATGTATGTAAGGAAAGATGTATGGCACTAAAAACCAGGAAATGCCTAAGGAAAACCTTTTGGTCTGCTAGAGATTTGAGACTGGGATGAAAGTTCGTCTTCCATCAGCACAATGACCCTACTGCTAAAGCTACAGTGATTTAAAAGGAAAAATGTTTAAATGTTTAAATGTCAGTCAAAGCCTACAGCTTAATGCAATTGACGACTGCTATACACCATGCAACCCATTCAGCTTAAAGGAATTGCAGTTTTACCTTCAGGAATAGGCAAAAATTTCAGTGGCTACATATGCCTAGCTAATAGAAACTTTTTCAAAAAGACTTTCAGGTGTAATTGCAATGTAATTTTTCTCTTAAATAATATTCGTTTCACAAAAAATAAAATGCTTTGTATCTTTATACTGGTGGGCATATTGTATAAATCAAATGGAGAAAACCCACTCAAAAACATCATTTTATTTCCACTAATGCAACAAAACAGAGCAAACACACAGGAGGACGAATACTTGCAAGGCAATATACATGTAAAAACATTACAAAGGATACTATTCCTCTTTCATTTCAGATTATTTAATAATATGACTCGATGGGGTTTATATTTTCAAACTGTATTGATATTCTGCTACTGCAGCAAAGGTAAAAAGCGCCCCACTTCAGCAAAGCTTTTGAAGCAAAATCAAACATAAGGAGAAATGAGTTTTTTCTGCAGAGACTGTATAGAATTAGTGAATATAATCCTTGGATAATTGGTATGAGAATGGTGCTACTTGAAAGTTAAAATGAAGCATTAATAATTTATCTATGTCTGGAGGCCAGGTCACTGTCAGGGTTTTTTCCTTGGTTATTTCTTAAAGGAAACTTGTCACATAAGTAAAACTGACCTGGAAAAAGTTTGAATATAGGGAGTTTAACCAATCAGATGAGCATATTTGTTCTAGAATATGGATTTAGAAATGATTGGAACAAGAGGGCCAGGATAAGAGAAACATAACAGCAATGGACCCCCCTGTATTTCTCACAATTTTGTGCAGTATCCAGTGTTCTCCAAACTTTGTTAAAGCAAACAGTTGGAGACAAAGCCCCTACAGAATCCTTCCTTGAGAGATTGGTTATACTTTATTTTCATGTGGACATCTGGGAGGAACAAACTCTTGTTATCGGCTCCATGACTTGTGGTGTCCTGGAAATTTGGACCATATGATTACACACATTTCCTTTATTTAAAATAAATCTGAAATTGATTTGAACATGAATAATATAAAAGTTTTAACTAAAACCGTTAATAACATTTCTAGAACATATTATGTTTTAAAAAAGACAAACCACAAAAATGATTTAGGACCAGACTAACTTGGATTAAAATGAAGTTCTGTGTATAAAAGAAGAACACGGGCCTGGGTTGTTGCTATTGCTCAGGGCTCGTGCCACACAGCCTATACATGATCAGGCAAATGGAAAGGGACTGGCAATGTCCCATCTGCAATAACTGCTCTTAATTGCTTGTTTGCCGCCAGCCATCAAATATTGCTGAGCTGAGCATGTTTGTAAACCTGGAAATTCTGGCTTCCCTTGCACATGCTAGGAATAAATAAAGTGAGCACGCCAGGAAACCTGGAAATTCTGGCTACCCTTGCACATGCTAGGAATAAGTAAACTCCCAATCAGGTATATCATTCTGGCACAGTCAATAAAAGTAGCCAAGGATCGTAGAAGGAAGAAAAACTAAAGAAAGAAGATGGCAGCGCCCTGCGATAGAACAGAGATAGATAAAGTAACGCGGGTTTAAGTCACAACATACTTGCACATTATAGTAAGTAACTACATTTCAACTTTAGGCACTTCTAAGCTCTGAATTATGTATAATTGTATTTATTCCTGACTACTGTATTCTGTATATTGGGCTATGCTTGTGACCACCACACTTTATATGCTATAGTAAATTACAGACCTGCTACACTGTTTGCTATATTGTAATAGTTGATGTTAGCTATGTAGTCCCCAATTATTTTAATGAAATAACAAAAACAGATATTCCCATTTTATTTATTTTGCATGAAGTGTAAATGTGCTGAAGTCTGCATGTTTCGATGAATGTCTCATTTTCAATTAAAAGGTAAATAGTTTATGATTATTTTGTATCAGTTGTTCTTACTATATGCTGTCTATTGTATCTTAGTTGAGCTTGAAAAAAAGAATTTTAAAAAGTAATTAGTAAAGTGCACATATAGGCACATTTTTCTTGTTTTGGATCGAGTGGGATGGGTAAAACCCCTGGCGATTGTTTTTTTGTTGTCAGCGCCCCACTTTGAACATTTTTCTTCTTTAACATCACTGAAGATGAAAGGAAAGATTTAAACCTTTTTTAATATGGGAGAACCTTTCAAAATACCTTTCAGGTCTTTAGGAAACCACTTTTGTATTTACTATATCCACAGCTTACAGCACATTAGTGTGGTGGTCAGTAGGAAGAATGGCACCCTTACAGAAAGTCATTGGTGTCAGATAATCTGACATGTATGCAATATGCATAAATTACGTATTGCTCAAGGAACCCCTTGCACCCTCTTGAGGAACCCTAATTGAGAAACACTGCCTGCCCTAAACCCTACTGAAAAAATTATCCTTAAGTTTTCTTCTAGTAATAACTGCAAGAATTTGGATTTCCTATCACCCAACTTTACTGATGAATGTGTATCCTCTCCAGCCTTGGAAAGCTTTATTAAATCAGTGCCATAGAGAGGGTTTCTCCAGAGAGAAATAAACCTGATATAGGTTTAACCCATTGCTTGTTGTTTTCCAAAGTTAAAAATAGAGATTTTAAAACAAGGTTTGATTTAAATAGAAATTAAAAGATCTGCTCACAAAAAAACAGTGTGCAATAAGTAGAGTAGTTTAAGGTGTCTGAAACTAGAACTGTCTGTGTTGTCTTAAGAACCAGGGCAGGGTATAGAGCGAGAAGCTGACTGGTTAATAGAGATCTGATCATTTTTTCTTTAAGCCGTTCTTCTGAGTATGGACAGTGACAGGATGTAAAAACAACAGAGCAATTGGACATTAGAGCAGCAACATCTGCACGCTGATATTACATTTGAGATGTATTAAGCATTTTCTCAATCCTATTATCCTCCCACAGAGATTACTGGCAGGTTGAATCTTCCTCATTACACGCATATACTTTGAAGGCTGCTGTGCAGTTGGCAGCTAGGTAGAAGAATGTCTTATGATGTCCGACAACTGCAGACTGGTGTGATCCTCAGGAAAATATGGCCGGTGGATGGTTAGAAATGGTCCGAGGTTATTCTGATTGCAGCTACTAGTTGAGGTGTAAGAATAGTTGCTATTTACAGACATTTGTACATGGTCTATTTCTGCAGCTTAGCCTGGGGCACACAGAATTTAAATTATGTTTGACAGGCCAGTGAAATAGCTAGTATATGGATTCTTTTTTTTTTTTTTTTTTCTAAAGAAGACAGAATAATCGTAGCACTTCTATATTGCAAAAACCCTCAAGGCACAATATTATTAGGGGACATGAACTGTGCCCATCGACAATGCTGATTACAGGGTTATTTATTACGATGTGAAGGGTCATCCTGTAATGATCAGTTTTCCACTGACTTGGAATTGCATTACGCTTTTACAGAATTAACTGAAGTGTTTCACTGAGGAAAGGCATACACTTTCCCACACCAGTAACCTGACTATGCCCGGTCTGTAAATAAGAATTTATGCAGCGTTTGGGCTGGATAAACCTATTAATAAATAGATGATATAGCAGATCTTGTATTACGGTGTGCTTGTACCTATTACCTCTATTAGGGGCTTTGCTGTTTTTTGTTTTTTTGTAAAGTTATATGTAAACAAGTTAGAAGAAATGTGACAACATTCCCTCTGGTACAAGTTAGAAAAACAGAAGCAAACAGTCACAACAGAGCCAACAAGGAGCAAACCACAATAATGGAATACAAAACACAAAGTGCACATTAAATCATTTTATACCACCTTTAGCTTATAAAAATTGGAACTTCTTGCCACATGCAGAAAAACAAAACCAATCAAAACATTAAGATCTTCTTGATATCTGCATGCTGCAGTAATGGGTATTAAAATGTATGTTTACTGTGCATCACCATAATACATTTCTTTCAGTGTTGTTCTGCCAATCATATAGAATACCAACATGATATATTGTCACCCTAGGCTGCCTCAAAGCCACACTACAGGAACCTGCAATGTAAATGCAGTGAATAATGTGCTTTGCAATAAAAAGAAACTGTATTAAATTTTTAGGCTGATTGTGTTTGTTGATAAATGATAGATCAGTAGCTATCAGTAAAAAAAAAAAAAAAAATATATATATATATATATATATATATATATATATATATATATATACACATACATACATACATACATACATACATACATACATAAAGACCTATTAGGACCTACTCTACCCATGATATAGATAGGCAGCAACAGAAATGGCCAAATAAGACATATGGGACTATATATTACTACAGATCAGGATTTTGTCTATAAGGCCTGCAACAGAATCCACTTACAATCATTCTTGGAGGAGGGGAATAAGATAAGTTCATCAATCAGGGATTTAAAACAATATACATATCCATCTGAATTCCTCTATTTTTTACATCAATTTTCCAAAAAAAACAGTCCACTTAATGTGGACCTATTACCACAATTTTTACTTTATATTAAAGGGTAGAAAACCCTTTTATACAAAGTAAAATGTGGTTGTGTTGTCTTCTTTAAAAGCCTTTTTTTTTAAAAAGAAAGCCCACCTTTCTGTCTTTAAAACGTATTAGGGGCGCAGCGCCTCCTGGGATACATATGTGAAATCCCAGGAGGCATTCTGTGCATGCATGAGAAAATTTGTTTTCATTATAAAATAAAAGGCAACGGCCTCCCGCATGTACAGTGAGATCAACACTTTTTTTTTTTTTTTTTTAGATACTGCAGGATACGTCACCCGATTTCACGCCTTCACGCTCCTCACGTGTAAGACTGGATGACATAGGTGAAATAAGTAGGAAGATGGAAAAAGATGGCCACACCTGGCACTTCCTTTGCCCCGGGATGAAGGATGAAACCAGGACTGCATAAGACCGAACCGAGGACAGCCCTGGGGGGTTCAAGTACACTGCAGAAGTAAGGAAAGTGGGATTTTTTATTTTTTTATTTTAATGATAGTTCCACTTTAAATGAAGGAGCCAAATAGGGGTCACAACACAAATCTTTAGGAATTTTTATGGCAGAGTAAGTGGCTTTATAATGTTCCACACAACAATAAATTGTTTTGATCTTATCTTTTAGTATACATATAATATACATGGGGAGACTGTGAGAAAGTTAGTGGTATAAATTTTGCCATCATGCCCATTATAACTTTTGTCTTTTTCCTTTGAATTGTTCTATCTCACCTCTTTAAACCTATGCCCAAGCATACGCAGCCTTCCCGTCTATATTTTGGCACAGCGGAGTGACTAGCCTGGTTGAAGAGAGTCGGTTGGTCTTTGGCAAAAAAATACTGGGTAGAGCTGACAACACACTGTGTGTTTTTACTTTTACCTTGACATATACTTTAAGAACCAAGACAAGCCATATTACAATGTACAATAAAGGCCATTAAAGCTATTAAATTGGTTTTAGGTCCATTACTTTCCCACAAGTTCAATTTAAGTAAAGGGTTTTTCTGCTAGAAGTCAGAAGGCTGTAAATAAGAGCCTGCGATTTATTGGTAATGATAATCTCATTTTTGACTTTTCAACTCTCTGTCGCGGTTTTTAATGATTTATAGTAATATGTATTAAATAAAAAAAGCTCAGATTCATCTTATCTTTAGAAACACATTTCAGAGCCTGAAACACAAAGCATCGCCGAGCCTTATTAGCATAATAAGCGTCTCCTGATATGATACTGCTAATAGCCTCATAAAAATGTACATCCAAAAATAACTTAATATACGCAAAATAGTTAAAGTGATCTCAGGGAGGGCCATAAACACTTTTTAAATGAAAAAAAAAAAAAAAACTAAAAACAAAGTCAGTCGATCAGGAAAGAACATTCGCTGGCCATGCTTGCAATGTCCCTGCCTGCAGTGCATACATATAAGTCTGGCAATCACATTTCTGGCTGACTATGACATATAGCTGCATTTTATTTCATTATATGTTCTATCAACCTAAAATAAAAGAAAAAAAATCATGATTTTAGCTCTAATATATGTTATATAAAATGTATAAAGATGTTTTTTTTTTGCAAGGACAGCAGCTTTAGAAAACTGCATTCTGATGCATACATTTAGCACTGAGCAATGTCATTTCATGAATTTAATATAATTTCAAGGGTAGAAGAACATTATGGCCACTGCACACTGCAGAATTCAGCATGCTATACGAAGATTATAATTTGAAGACATTTGTAGAGAAGATTCTACAGTCTACAAGGACCCCATGGAAAAATGATGAAGTCCTGGCTCAGATAACTTTTATGGGTTGTAATGAAATCCTCGTATCTATATCAACAGACAAAAGGTCTTACCACAGTGTGGAGCCAGGAATGGCTGCCTGACAGTTTCAATGTTGTAACCCTCAGGATTTTCCGAATTGTGACAAGATACAATAATTACCCCAAATGTGACAAGATTGCAACAATGTGGCAATATGGTAGGAAACTAATTGAAAGGTCAAGGCAGACAACAAAATATTATCCATGGTCAACCAAACCAATTATGATAACAATGTCTAGCATCCTCAGAAAGTTGACGTGAGTCTTTGTTCAACTACTGATAACACTACGTTGTCATCTTTAAAATGAGGAGCCCGGAGCTGCCCCAGGATGAAAGTCACTGCACATGCATGCAGTAGCCAACTTCTGTGAGCAGAAACCATAGTCACATGGATCTAGAAACAACTTGCCTAAGTAATGAAGGCGGACATCTGCAAGACAGAATAGTAAGCTTCTAGAGAGTGGTTTTAAATCCACATGGTAGCATGTCCTGCAATAAACCAAAATTCATATGATGCAAAAATCTATATTCAGAGATTTCCTTTATTAGAAATCATTATCAAATATCAGTAGATCCAGAAATACAGGCAACTGATATTATATATTATTATATATATATTATATATTATTATATATATTATATATAATATATATAATATTATAAAAATAATAATAATAATATATGAAAAACGTGACACCTACGAGATTCTGCAATTCTCTGACCTTTCCTGGAGCACTTTTAGGTTCAACAGACCTTACAAATTTTGGGGGCACAGACACGTATCCAGATAAAGAGTTCTGACTTCCCCTTGAATTCCCAATCTGTGTGCTTGTTCTCCATCAGTGAATCAAAAGGTATTGATGCCAGAAAAATATTCTTTTTTTTTTAGCAAGAGGTCAGCAATGGCAGCTACCATAATTCTGCCAGGTTTCCTTTAAAAAGCAACACGGAGGCACAGGAAGTGAAAAGACCAAGAGTAACCTCTGGCTATGCAATTTTAAATCGCATGCCTAATATAAATTGACCTATTGGTGACAGATTTAAAATAAAACTAAATTCCTATGCATGGCAGCTACATGCTAGAGTTTAAAGCCTATGTATGTATTCACTTTCACCTACACCATAATATACATACTTTTAATTATGAACCAGAAACTAAGCTGCCATGATAGATATTTGAAAATAATACTATAGGTAGTGTAAAGGCAGTAATAGGTCACCCTGGTATAACATTTCCTAAATCTAATGTGTAATCATATGTAAATATATGCACTCGTTTTAGCTCTCTGCATATTAAGTATCCCAATAATGGGTCTGGGCTAGTAACTCTTCAATGTTTTGTTACTGATTATGTACTGCTAAAGAAAAGCCTAAAAGGTCCTTAGAAAAGTTTCTCATTAAAAAAGCTTCACGCTGATAATAAATTGTGAATTAACAAATGTCTTGGTTTAGCGAATTCCATTTTCTAGATCTAGAGAAAGCTAAATGCGGTGTGTACTGTACTGCTAGCTGCACAATGTGCACTGCGTACAGATTAAGCGGGAGGCTTAATTCCAGAATTGTGGGTGCATGGATGCAAGCCTAGAAAGTAACTATGGATTACATCAGTTTTTTCTGCATGACGAATAATCAGATCACATTAAAGGTAAACTATAGAAGCATTCAGACAATTTTAATAATCTTCAAATGTGTGTATATATATTTAACACTCAATTCAGGATGAAGGATAAAGAGAGCACAGCAGACGGTATTTCCTTTTAAGAGCTCAACAACTTCAAACCAACTGTACAGTCCCTGTATAATAGACCTATCATCATGTTTTCAACATATATATAAAAAAGTGGCTATCCTTATAACATGGAGGCGCCACGGCAGTAAAGACTGAAGGGTAAACCCACAGCCTCTTGAATTAAATGTCACAGACTGCTCCTTCTGCGCATGTCCAAGATTGGGCATGCGTTATCAGGAGGCTTTCCTGTAGTATAAAAATATCGCCTGCACAGTGCGAGATATGGTGATGTGAGGAAGAGCCCAGAAGGAAGAAAATGGTGGCGCTGAACAGAACATCGAGACCCAGAAAAAAAAAGATAGACCAAGACAGTGTGGGACTTTCTGGGCTCAGTACATGAGTGGATTGAGAGCTTTTCACAAGTAAAAGGTAAGTGAATGTAGATCTGACAATCATTGAATGAGCTGAAAGTTCATTAATTTCACTGAATTAAAATTGACACTTGATAAAATTGAAATTGTGTGAATCACAGAACTGAGTATTTCCCCTGTTTTTAAAATGTTTCTTATAGTGTTTTTTCTAACTTTTAGCCCTGGCTTTGCAGGGGCGACCCTTGCTTTAGTGGTCATGTGATCTCTGAAAGCTCAGTTGTCAATCCACCCAATGGAATTAATCACAAAGGCAGAACTCTGTACTTTTTTTTTGCTGTGTTTTGGGGCAGAAAAGTAGGTGATCATCAATCCATAAATCGATCTGACCATTTGGTCAAGTGCAACTTACCACCAAATCTGCTTGTGTAATAGTAGAAAGAACACCTCTAATTGCACACAGTAACCAAATACATTTTTATAATCCCCTATACTGCCTTGGAGTAATAGAAGTTGCTATAGGCAGCAAGAATATTTTATTTCAGACACTGCTGGACTTTTACTTAATCGTCATACTCTATCATTGCAGCAAGAATTAAGATTACCTACCAGTATGAAAATAACAATTCTGCCTTTAAGCATGCTCCTGGACTCTAATTTAAGAATCAAGATACACCTAACGATTTATAATTTAACACTTCCCTATTCTGCACAGAAATGATCTGCAGCTTCGATTTCTTGTTCGCTCTTACAATTGTTCCCTTGTCAACACATCCTTGCATTATTAAGGAGAGGATCCATTTACTGCTTGTTTGTGCAGTTTTCCAGTAAACAAACTTTCTCCTTGGATGTTCACACAAACAATATCTGCAGCACCAATTAGGCTAATATTGCTTGTGCAACATTCATTTCTGGTGTGCTCAGCATCTATTATTTATTGGTAAACACAGGGCAATGCTTTATCTACTTATATGCTGCAAGCAATGGGCAGACCTACACAAATATAGTATAGTATACAAATACTACACAAATATCAAAGGAAAAATAATAATGTAAAATGTACTGAACATGTGCACAGCAAGTAAAGAATACATAAAGGGCCATTTTTTTTGGAGGGAGGAGGGTGTTACAGTTTCACCTAAAAGTAATTGTTAATGCAGCAGTCACAATTTTTGCTTTTTATATTTTTGTAATGGAATTTCCTACACAGATTAAATTTTCTTTTGGTAAGTTGATGTATAGCACAAAACATACCTTGACCAGTGAATTGTTTTAAGTCTTTGCCGACTGGTCTGCATGGTGCAAAACCTATTAATAGGAAGCAAATGTTTGCAAAATGAAGGTAATATGTATATTAACCAACTATTTAAGGCACAGTCAAAGTTTTTCAGAGTAGGGAAGTGCTGAAACCATGTTAAGTTACTTTTTTTGCACTTGTCTTTGCTTCTTGAACTGAAGAAGAAACAGAAAATGACAGGAAATTTCGACACTGCAATGGAGAATTTCCAAATTAGAACCCAGCCACTAGAACAGATGTCCTTGTTGAATCGTTTACCTCTACCCTTTGCGTCTTTTTTAGTAAACTTATTAGCATTACTCCCTCTAGAGCCACTGAGCACTTCAGCTTGTATTTATGAATAACTGTTTTCTTACTTAATGTAAGAAAAATCTACTATTATTTTATTAAAAGCCCTCTCTATGTTGTTTTCTTAATTTGGTAACAATATGTAGGGAAAACTGTAACAACTGCTCTACTTACCTGTGTTAATGATATATTTCCCTATGGTAGAAACATTAGATGTGAGCCCCAACAGGAGACAGTTAATCATAGCGATATGATATGGACTTTGTAAAGCGCTGTGTAATATGTCAGCGCTATATAAATACTACTTAATAATAATATTATATTTACCTCTACTCCAGTAGTTTAACATCTGTGTATGGCCTTGCTGACATCTTTAACGAGTCTTTCTTTTGATTCAACAATTTTGCCCATCTGGATTGGAAAGCCGTAACTCCCATTCATACATAACAATGAAGATTGTGAACACGCAGGTAAAAGTTTTTACAACAGAAGAGACTTTCTAAATTTTATATTCAATATCTTCCTGCTTGCAAATATTTCAAGCAACATGATTTTATCCTGATTTTAATGTCTTTCAGATTCTGGAAGAAGGAAAAGCCCACTGTTGGGGACAAATATTCTGCCCATCAATTTCTATAGCAACTAGTAACTAATAAATGAGATATTGCCTAATGCCTCTGCAAAGTCACCAGTTCCCTAATGGACCGATAGAATGCATTCAGCGTATATAACAGCTCTCTCTGCCCTGTGTATAGGCAGTGAAAATACATTAAGTGCAACGTTAAGGAAGCAACCTACGTGCATATGTAACAGTAAAAAGAAAGATATTGAGGTCACCCCCCTTGAGTACAGATTGCTCATGACAAGATTTATTCCATGTTCCTGCCGACATCTGCCATAAAGTGTTTCACCATTTGGTTCAAGAACCTCTCCAATAAAATATTCAAGAGTTTTGAAGAATATTTCATAAGAGTAGAAAGAGAGAAAGCATCTATTGCATATATTTATCAGCAGAAAGTTAAATCGCTTTGCATATGCCCTGCACTAGAAGCTAAATACATTTTTAGGAATCTGCCAGCAAAATAATGATCAGTTAATTGCACACAGATATAAGTCTTGCAGAAGGGAATATCATGCTGACAGCAGTTCATATCAGCAACAAGGATGCATACATATGTGATTTTGTCCTAACAGTGGATGCAAATAAAAGGAGCACAGAGTTTTTTCTGATCATCAAAAGGAAACACAGCAATGGGAGCTGGAAAACAGATATTATATTGGTCATTATCACAATATGCAAACATAAATGTCTGTAGTACAAAGCCAGTTTACATTGTCACTGCTACAGCTGCCATCAGTCACTGCTGTTATCTGTGCTAAACGTGTCTTAGGACAAATATCCTTCACAATAATGGCTTGAATGGCTGAGTTCCATTAGACAGATCAGACAAGTTGGGGACCTGACTTTTCGCTGATAAAGGTATAAGAAATAGCTTGGTCTCCCTCCAACCATTGCCATGATTTCACAGTATGAAAAGTGTTGAACTCATCAAATAAAGAAAGGTAGGCTATATATGTTGAGAATATATTTGAGTTTGAGATTTATTGCAGCTGGAATGCACATCATCATACATACCATGTATTCTGTGTGCAGAAACCTCCAGGGACTTGGGCTACAGCAATATCTGTAACTATTTCCCCTCACATATGGTGAACCAACAGTCACCAGATTATGTTTTTTTTTTTTGATAGTGAACATCCACAGCATTAGCAACAGTAAAAGTGAAGCCATTGTTCTACAAACAAAAATTATGAACAACCACATTTTTTATTGCAAAAGGTATAGATGATATCCCATCTGCAATAAAAAGAAATGACCTGCCTGTTCATAATCTTCTTGAAATACACTGAGCTGCACAGGTACAGGTCAATGTAGGCTGCCAGGATATGCTGGATATCCTGGAAGCCCAGGGGATGAATGAATAAACTCTCAGATGCAAGCACTGGAGGTTTGTCATTCTGGCCTGGCCAATCAATATAGCCAAAGACCCCACACCAAGAAAACAAATCTGGTGAAGACTGCAGGGCCCACAATGGAGAGAAGGAAGGTGAGTGAAATTTAAAAAAAAAATTAAGCAGATAAGATTTTTTTTTTTTTTTTGCAGATAGGATATCACCTGTCACTTCTGCAATAAAGGACCAATATTAAGGACATATAAAGAGCAATATTTTAATTTGTAAGGTTTAGTTCTACTTTAGGGTACACAAAGGAAAAGCTACCAAGCAGTGTGTGAATGAAATGTTTGCTAAATTATGTATGTTATTTCTAGGTTTTCAATACTTCAAAAGCTTTAGGTCCACAATTAGGAAATGGGACATTTGGTACTACTAGGACCGTTGCCAAAATGTAACCCATCCAAACTAGATAGAAGAGTGAGGAGGAAACTGGTCAAAGAGGCCACAAAGGACAATTTTGAAACAGTTACAGGATTTCATGGCAAAGAGTGGTCATTCTGTGCATGTTACAACAAAAGCACAAGTGTTCTACAAATGAGGTCAATAAGGGAAGGTTGCAAAAGTTACTTATCAAGCAAGGTCAGATGAAGTCCTGATAGAGATTTGCAAAAACACACCCTAAATAATCTGAGGCCAAGTGGAAAAAAGGTGTTATGCTCAGATGGGACCAAATCTTAACTTAATTTAGCCTTAACATTTTACCTGCAGAAAAGCATGGAGGTGAAAACATTCTGTTGTGTAGTGTTTGACTGCAGCAGGGACTGGGGCACTTGTTGGGATAAGAGGAGAATAGATGGGGCAAAATACCATCAAATTCTTGAGGAAAGCATGCTGCTAAAAATCTGTAAATGGGAAGGTTTACCTTCCAACTTGATAATGACCTGAAACACACAATAAAATTGACCACACAGCGTCTGGAGGAGAAAGATGAATGTCCTTGGAGAGGCCCAATCAGGGCACAGACGTAAACCCCTGAAAATCTGTGTAATGACTTGATGATTGCAGCCCCTTCAATGGTCACTATTCAGTTTGACTTACTGCTCTAAAGCAGTGTTGTCTTGACCTTTTACCATGGGGGAACCACTGAAATAACTTTCAGGTCTTCAGGGAACTCCTACTATAAATACTATATTCATGGCTCACGTTATAATAATGTGGAGGTTATTACCAAGAATGCCTCATACATTGCTGGCCAGTGGGAAGAATGTCACCCTTACAGATAACCAGAAAGGTAAAGGAGTGTCGCTCAAACTGACCTGAAAGGGACAAACCGTTCATTGCTCAAGCAGCCCCCAGAAACCTCTACATGAACCATGATTGATAAACACTATTTTAAAGCAAAACAAAAGGTGCTTTCACAAAGTACTGACATGGTGGGGGTAGGTGATCTATGTCAGGGCTACCTATCCTCTAGTATAATGCATAATCATAGTTTGGCCAACCACATTTTAATGTATAAATTATATCAACTCTTGATATAATTGCACAGTATATAAAGTTCATCTCAAGATCCCCTGAGGAAGCCGATAGGCATAACATGTCGTGATACGAGACGTTACTAATACTAATACCTCAATTATTCTCTATGCATTTAGGGATATTTATGTCTAGCAATAAGGTCCCAGTGAAACAAACTCAGGAGCGACCTATCTAATTTGATCATTCTGAACCAATGTGTTTTATGTGATGTCAAATATAATTCCATTAAATATATTGCTGCTTGCCAAAAAAAAAACAAATTTTTTTCTTTCCTTTTTTTTGTTCTAGTTTATTTGTTTTTTGAACTATTGTTACAATATCTTTCACTTGGATGTTATAAGCTGCACTAGGGTATCACAGCTGAAAATACAATTTTTGTGTCTTTACTTCTGCAAACAAAATGTGAATATTTTGAGGGAGGATTCTTTCTTTTTCCACGGTACAGAGAAATGCAGATATCATAGGCGTTGCCCTTTCATCTCACTATTCATGGCAAATTTAGTCTTTAGCATACAGCAGTATTGCTGTTGCTAAAGCTAGCATTGTAGTTGCTGGAGCTATAAATGAACCAGTTAATCAAAACATTTTTTTTAGTGGTTTGCACTGGAGTTGAACGGTTTGCTGATGGGCGAAATTACTGGGAATTTGTTTGGTAATGATCTCATTAGACTACAGCTGCATTACATCTTATTTTAAGCACTTTTTCTAGGCACACCTTTCTAATTTTCATCATTCTGAATCATTTGCATTTCACTTGGAAAAAACAAATCCATGTTCTGAATTCAGATGAAAATGAACATAAATCCTCTGTTTTATCCCTCGTATCCCTGTATGTCACAGCACGCTCATTTCCTTTTCATTTACAGTGAATATCCTGTCCCAACATTCATGTTTTCTTATGTGTGTGATGGGTAAAGTTTCCATTTGTGTGGACAAATTGTTTGAGCAATTTCAGTATTTCTTTCGAGCAATGCGGACAGCAGAAGAGAGTTTGCAGATTTCACACAAATGCATAGAAATAGTTGGAATCATAACCGTTCATCATTGAACTATAATTCTATGTATTAGAACCATATAGAGGATAGAATCTCAATAACTTTGGGCATAAAGCCCCCTAGACTTAATGAAGAGTACACTTTTACGGTCTTAAATAGGGAAGGAAGAGTTGCTTCCAAAATATAATTTTTAGCAGTATTTCTTAATTTCTAATTTTCAATAAAACAGCCGGGTAGCCGGTTTCACCAATCAAAGCCAGAATCAGCCTAAACGTTCTAAGAAGTTATGTTAAAAAGTTTAATTTTTCATATCAATGGCCTACAATGAGGCATAATTCTATATTTTACCCACAGCTTTCCCACAAAAAAGCCACCAATTCTTGTAAACCCCTGCAATTTAGAAACTTGTGTTTGAATTTATATTGCTTAGTGTTAAATTAGTATAAATGAACTTCACAAATAATAATGATTCAATTTTCCCATTGCTAATTAGCTGCAATAATATAATGACTTTTTTAACGCAAGAAAAAAATTAGGAAGTTACTTAAATGCGCAATTATTCAGTCAGCTATTTTGAGGTTATAAATATGTATGACTTTGTCTTACAGACGCTACATCAAGAAATGGATGCAAATGCAATTAGCATATTACAACGCTCTATCACTGATGTTTTTAATGATTATTGCAGCCAGATGTTTATAACTTGAATTAATAACTAATAGTTTTCTTCCATCAATCTTATCTGCTGATCTAACATATGAGCAAGTCACAGGGACTTAGAATTGTGTACACAGGGGCCGTTATAATACAAGAGAATAAGAAGCTTTATGGTGAATCTGTCACATATATGGCCTACAATATTTTACATTTTATGTCCTGCCTGCATTATGTTTAGTTTATGCAGCTGAACTGATACAGTTTAGCATAATCAGTGTAAATTTGGTTTAATTTAACTGCCATTGGTAATTTCGAAACACTGTTCACTAGTCAATGGAAAAACTAATAGCTTGATGTGTGATATTGTTTATTTGTTATATACCTTTGGAGCTGGATTTTTTATAAAATAGATATTTTCATGCAAACAGAACAGTCATGATTAGAAACAACAGGCAAACATTCCTATAAAACGATTCTAATGGAATTCTTATGAGAAGACAGACGGAGATATAGTTTGTGCTTGTTCAGCCTTTTGGAGCATGTAAGATTTGTTGGGTTGCATGGACACAAAGCTAAAAATACCCATAGATAGTCATAAGGAATATTACCAACAATGTTTGTGTAGGAGTAGATACCCTGAGCCTGCTATCTCAAATTTAAGACAATGCAAATAATATAATTTTGTCATTTTCATACTCGTGATCTCGCTCACTAACTACCCGGTGGAAGATTTCAACGACTGTTATTGATTTTTGCTTTATGTGCTTGCCTTTGGAAGATAAAGCTTATCAGCTGTTGCACACAATATTTCTTTTTAATCCAAATTCTTGCTTTTTTTAGTGCCTTAGGATTTAGGTTTTCTGTTATTTAGTTTGGTAAAAGCAATCCTGCAAAAAGGAGGTGTGTGTAGAGAAAAGAGCAGGGTTTGAGTAGGTTTCTTTCTGTTTGTTAGTATAGTTATAGTAGTATGTTAGATAAGAGAGAAAGTGTGTGGCCCTACCTAGCTGGTTTTAATATAGACTTGCCAACCCCAATTTAAACAGTTGGATTTGAAAAAATGCAAAAGACAGGGTTTTTTTGGCAATAGTCAATAGTGTGTATTCTGGGCATACATAAAAGTATGCACACAAAAACAAAACAAATTCGCATTACCAATATAAACAATAAGTGGTGTACAAAATATAACATACATCGCAAACAGGCATCCCCTGAGGGTGTATTTTCAAGGGGCTTGCCTTCTGTAACTAGAAATTCAGTTGTCTGACTGAAAAATATGGTGGTAAATATGATAAAGGTCTCAACCCCGACGCGTTTCGCCAGTAGGCTTCATCAAAGGGTGAACAGAGAACGTCAGAACAGTCGGCACTCAGAATGGATTAATATCCTTGTAAGGCACTTCAAGGAGTAATCTTGCTATTCAAAATCAGGTATCATGCAGATAATACTAATTCTATATTTAAAAACCTGAGGTGACAGTTAATTCATTGCCAATCCCTGGAGAGTGTTATTGGTATCACACAGAGAGGTAGAAGTTGCTGACCCACAGCCCGATCCATAGGAAAAAAAATGCTACATATATACCAACTTCTTGGTTGTTCATTGTAAACCAGTAAAACCTAAACAATTTAAATACCTGTTGTATATAATGGAGAAACATAGATGAACGGGTTTAAAATGAACAAGCAAGAAATTGGTAAATATGAAGCATCATGTCAAGGATTGATATTAATCATATGAATAAACTTGGGTTAAGCACCCCAATAAATGAAAAGTACAATAAAAATTTACATGCAATAACATACTATACATAATACTATACATATTAATTTACATACAATAAATTTGAATTTTGAACTCATTAGCTTCAAAAGTCCCATTGAATTATGAAATCGTTCAGATTTTGATGTGTGTTGTTAGTATAGTTGTATACCTACATTACATCTTTTGTATAGTTCCGATTTACAGTACACCGAGCTCTGTATGGTCAGTGAATAATGTCTTATTGATAAAAATTGCAAACCATTTACATACGAGGGGGTGCTAAGAAGTTCCTGACTTTGCCCAGAAAGAAGAGAGCCAGAGTTAAGAAATAACACATTTATTTAACATATTCCCCCCTGAGACTGATGCACTTGGTACAGCGTAGTTGCAGCTTTTCTAGACCAGTCAAATAAAAGTCCTTTGGTTGGGACGCAAACCAGCTCTCAGCAGCATCTTTGACATCAGAAATGTCCTCCCAATGTTGCCCCGTCAAGTGTTTCTTCAAATTCGGGAACAGATAATAGTCTGAAGGGGCCAGGTCAGGTGAGTAGGGGGGATGGTGGACCAATTTGGAAACCCAGGGTGTTCAATTTGGCATCTACAACGTTGGACATGTGCGCAGGTGCATTGTCCTGCAAAAAAAGGATCCCTTTGGCCAACTTTCCATGGTGTTTCGTCCTTATTGCCTCCTTCAGCTGGTCCAGGAGGTTAGCATAATACTGTCCGGTGATACTAGAGCCCTGAGGTAGGTAGTCCACCAACAGAATACCCTCTTTGTCCCAGAAAACGGACGCCATTACTTTTGTGGCCAATTTCTAGGTTCCGAACTACTTTGGCCGCGGGGACCCGCTGTGGCGCCATTCCTTTGACTGTTCCTTGGTTTCACGATCATAGATGTGGAGCCAGGTTTCATCCTCTAACCTAGCCAAAATGTCCTGTGCAGTTTCAAAATGGGCCAAAACGGCTTTGGATGCTTCAACTCGTTCCATTTTCTGATCACTATTCAAACATTTCGGCACCCACTTCGCTGAAAGCTTGCGCATGTCTAGGATAGTGGTGATGATAAACCCAACACGTTCCTGTGGGATGTCAAGTATCTTTTTTCCAGATATTCGCCGGTCCTCAATAATCAGCTCATGGACAGCATCGCAGGTTGCCGGGTCAGTTGAGGTTGGGGGCCCCCAATACGGGGCTCATCTTCAATGGTGGAATGCCCAGCCTTGAAATGAGATTTCCAGGTTTTGACAGCGCTGTAGGAAGGACACTTCTCCCCCATGTTTGTGACATCTCAGTGTGAATGACCTTTGCGGGCTGTCCCTGGAGAAACAAAAACTGTCCCTGGAGAAACAAAAAAGACGGCCCGTAATTCCAACGTCGTGAAACTTGCTTGTGCCTCTGCTCACTCTAAAAGAAACTCACTAAAAGAAAAAACAGTTTTAAGAATCACAAAGACCTGATATTTGCACAATTACATACTAAGATATTAGGCTGTCATATGCCCCCACACTCATTTTTCTATTTCATCTGGAAGGGGGCAAAGCCAGGAACTTCTCAGCCCCCCCTCGTATGTCAGCTATCAATGTAATCAACATTGACAGATATGAGACAAAATAAATTAAATTGTATCATTATTATTTTTATTAATATTATTATTAAACAGTATTCATCCAGTGCCAAAATATGCAGGTCTGTACATTAAATAGGGGTTGCAAATGACAGACAGATCCAGAAAGTTACAGGAGGAGGAGAGGACCCTGCCCCGGAGAGCTTACAATCTACGAGATGGGGGAAGTATCACGCCATAGGAGGGAGGATAAGGATTGGTGGGTAAGTAGTGAGGGTTTAGGAGACAGAAGAAGATGAGTAGATGAGGTTGAAGCCTTTAAATGAGCAGAATGTAGGAGCAAGATGAATAGGATGAGGAAGACAATTCCAGAGAGTGGGGGGCAGCTCTAGAAAAGTCTTGGAGCCGTGAGTGTGATGAAGTTATGAGTGAGGAAGACAGTAGTAGGTCATTGAAGGAGCGGAGAGCGGCTAGAGGGTATTTTTCTATCAGGTCAGAAAGGTAAGTGGGACAAGAACTGTGGAAGGATTTGAAGGCAAAGCACAGGAGCTTGAATTTGTTTGTAAGGTGAATAGAAATACTCTTTAAATTTGATATTACTGCTGTACAGAAGACACATATAGGGGAGAGTGAAACTTCCCATGAGGTGTCCTTGGGTTGTTTGAAAATAAAATTCCTTTACAGAATGTTCTAATATAGTTTCAATTTTAACACCAGTCAGTGCACTCTGCACTGGTTGGCTCAGGGACATGCTTAGAAGCAATATATATTTAAATTCAGGACCTTATTGATATTATCCCACTATTGATCTGTAATATTTTTGAGTCCTCTGAGAATACTAATCTGAGAATACCTGTGGCTAGTTCCGGTAGCTGTTGCACTAAATAGATTTAGTGAAAAAGTCCTATGTCTCTAAATACTTTACCTTCCAACCAAGAAGCATTAGAAGATGAAGCAGATGTATCTCATGCTTGCTTTATTTTATCTGTTGAACTGCATCAGTCAACAGATCCTGCCCTTTCATTTTGTGAAATATTTAGTTCTACCTATGAAGTATAAACCCAAAAGTAAAACATTGCTATCATAGCCTTACCTGCCCCTCTTCTGTCATTTGGTGCTGCCATCTTCCTTGTACTATGTTTGACCATATTGATTGGCTGGGTTTGAATGACATACCACCTGAGCAGGGGAAGACGGGATTCAATGGATGCACCAGGACCTGTAAGTGAAATTGGAAAGAGAGATTATTTTCCCTCTCCTGCAACATACAAGGCTATGCTAAGGTTTAGTAGCAGACAGAAAGAATTAAAAATCAACATTGTCAAATATTTACTTTACCTGTGTATTTCTGCTTTTATTAACATTGTATGTTGATGGTCTAGTTTAGTTGCTATTACTAGATTTTATGTTTTTGCATAAATTACATTATGTTCTGTTACATGACACTACATACAAGCCATGATTTACTCTCTTTAATAGTTCATGTGTTTTATAAAGCCCTCCTTCTCTTTAATCCCTACTGATTCCTCTTTACTTAATAAATGTCATTTTACAAATTTACTTTAAGATAAACATTTTGCTGAGAGTTTCCCACTGTGAATTTTTGGGATCTCTGCATCTATGTTTTGTTTAAAATCATATTAGAATATAAAAATGTGGTTTAAAAAATATTTTTATCTTCTCTCTTCAACTTGTAAGAAGAGGTGTCAGAAACCCGAAGACAGATCACTGAGATGCGAACACATTCTAATGCACACTAATAAATGTAATTTTCAAATGTAATAGTAGAACAGCTTGAAACGGCTCAGTAATTAAAGTTTAATGTTCTAATATGGGTAGGTTTTAGCACGAGTAGCCAAGAGAAGAATAATTGTTTCTATTAGAATGTAGGGAAAATCCTTAAATTAGTCGGAGGTATTTTGGGTTACAACATGAGATTATAAAATTTAGAACGCAATCTGCTTGAAGTTTTTGCAGCATCTGAATGAGGTGATTAAATTACACGATGACAAGGCACTATGATCCACTATCACAAATGGCTGCTGCAAATCCCTATCATTGCTTGTCATAATATATCTACAACTGGCAGTCACATTGCTATAAGTATAATGAACAGTCCCCTGGAATTAACCATCTGTACCTGCACATCATGCCAAGAATAAGGAAAGCACTATTTCTGCTCTAAAAACAGGATAATGTTATTATGAGATGAGAACGAGCTTTGCATTACTATAAATACTAAGGCACAGGTATAGGAGAACAAAATGCAACCTTTTCTGAGTTGTAGCTCAAAGTTTAACAACAAAACATTGAAAGTGTCGGCAGTCATGGAACTGGTGCTCTTTTATTTATATATATATTTATTTTTTTACGGCTTGTGTGTTTTATTCCCGCCTGACAGGCAATATACTTGATCTAAATTGCTCTCTAGCACATCCTTCAGATATTATCGGCCATCATACATCAGGGTAATGAATCCTGTTGACTGGAGGAATCCCATTAGACCTTGACAGAGTCAACCTACTAACTTCAGTGTAACCTCCCAACAGCTCTCCTGTTGCCCAATGTTTTCATCTTTCATAAGAAGCGACGGCTTGTATGACTCACAAACACACTTCTCGCTAAGAGGGGGGGCAAGGAACAGGGAACCAAATCAAGATAAAACAATGATTTCTTGCTACTGCAGACAACCAAGAAAAATAGGAAGAGAAAGAAAGCAAAGTAAACAGAGTTTCGGGAACTAAATTTGCTCATGGAAAATGATCCTTATTATTCTGAACATAAGTGTTTTTTTATAAAGTAAAGGACTGCTTTAGGATTGAAAGTTGAAAAAATACAAATCAAAATGATGTAATTGTGCAAAATATAACATTTCTTCTACTACATATTCTTCTACTCTATAGGGTCCTTTTATAAAGCAAAGAATCTGACATTCACTGAAAAATTTTATGGTGGAGAATCCTCCAGGTCCACGTGTTTGGATGGCAGTAATTGATTCTCCACCAGAAAATGCATCAGTAAACGTTAGATGTGCTGCTTTTTGATGTTTTTTTTTAATTAAACTGAGACTGTAAGCATCAATTGTGCAACCAAAAGAAAAAAACTTGATGGCCATGTGGTTCCAAACCTCTGCCACTCACTGCATGTCTGAAATGGTCCTTGGTCTTGATCATAAAAAAAAAAAAAAAACATTTATTGTTAGGTTCATAAGTAAAATTCATGCTCTTTGCTATTTCAGCTAATTTTGTTTTAGCTGGTGTTGTTGACAGGAAAAGTTATTTTAAACATTGTCGCTACCTATTTTTGAAAACATTTCTGTTTCTAGAAGTGATATTAGCGCGTCAAATGTATAGGTACAGAGTAGAAAAGTTCAACTTTAAATCTGCCTTAATAACAACCAATGTTAAGTTAGCTCAGTCAGAAAATCTGTCTGTAAAATTTCTTTTAGTAAATGTCCGAGTGGCCTCCTAGCTTACCAGACCATTACACACTCATATAAAATCTATATCTTACACCACAAAACAATAGTTGGTTCTTGTGATGTGATGCACAAAAGTCCAAACAAGACAACAGAACAATGATGGCTTTTTTGCAGAAAAATGTTGGCGCTATATAAATACTATTTTTTATTAATATTAATCATAATAATAATTGAACCTTTACCATTTTGAAAATTTATTTGTTGAAATCTGCACTAACCTTTTAATTTCTGGAGTGAATTTTTAGTTAACCTTAATTGGTGGGTTGCAGAGTTGGCTTTTGGTACCAGCAAAGTGTATAGGGAGTGGGGTGACAGACTGTTTTGTCTGCTTAGTAGTGGCCTTGAAGTCTCTAATGTGTGTACATCTGCTGCCTGCTCTGACCTCGTGAATATTCTTGCATTTATTACATTATTACATTTGATAATAAAGACTGATAAGCTCATATTCTCCCATATACTCAGTCATGTCTAGATCTCTTAAGGAGTGTTTTTGTTATAACAAAACTTCTGGCAAGGTTAGCATATGTTGTCAAGTAAACAAGCAGAGACTAGCAATAATTAAAATTTACAGCATCGAACAAAGGTACTCTGTGAAATTTGGCAAAAATCCTTGCAATAATTATTTGTCTAATTGAAGGATTAAAATAATCGCACGGGGCAGAAGAGTTTTGTGTGCGCCAGGTGAACAGGAAGGCCGCAGGTTATTTGTGCAGTACATCTCCATCTGACAAACACAATATTTATAAATGTTGCCATTAAAATGTTCTGCAAACAAGAAAAGCACTAAGCTTTTTAACTTCCCAGTTTCTGCCGACATGTCCTTGTGATTTGGCAGCGGAATTTTTTTCTGACGGAAGAAAAATATGTCATTACCTATCACAACAAGTATTGGATTTAATGGTTGTCCTCTCTTTCTAGAGCTTGTACTAAAAAGTGTGTTGTGTTACAATGCTAAACATGCACAGAATAGATACTTATGCATATGTAGAAGAAAGATCCCTGCTGCCTAAAACATTTTTTCCACTATTATAGAGAAATATGCTTCAGTGCCTAGGAAGATGTTGGGAGCCATTAGGTAATTTGGTTTGGGATCCAGCAGAAGCAAAACAAGTAACCTTCACATGTTCTGTTTATGCACCAGCAGGTCTTTTCTGCTCTATTTCCCATGGTAAATAAACCTTATTTTAACTTTCCAAGTAACCCACACAAACAGTACTCCCGAAGGATTATTTTAAGATGACAGAGCTTGCGGTGATGTGTCAAATATCCAACAGCTTCACAGAACAGTCAGTGACTCGAGGAGCCTGACAGAATCACAAACACCTTCTACCCATCACAGAATGGAGAAAGAAAGAAAAGAAAGATTAAAAGAGGGGAGAGAAAGAATGAGACATAGGTATGTGAATAAAAGAAACAAATAATGGAAAATCACTTAAGAACTGTAAAAACTAAAAGAAGAAAGGAGCAGACCTAGGAGCTGGGACTGGACCAGCAATTTCGATTTCTCAACCAGGTCTTTAGAACTCCAGATCAGGTACACAGATTTTGGGGTCCCTTTTGTCCCCCATACCTCCATCACATAGAATGAAGAAAGAGACAGAAAAGAAAGATTAGAGAGACTGCGAACAAGAAGGCACATGAAGGAAACAAATAAATACCTTAATAAAAAACTAGAGAAATAAGAAGCAGACCTGGGAACTGGGACTAGAACAGCAACTCCGCTTCTAGACTCATGGTTTCTAAATCTCTAGATCAGGTACCCAGAATTCTAGTTCCACTTTTGTCCCCCATACCCCCACAGCACCTGTCAGATTAGGGCACAGTGAGCTTTTGTGGGGGCTGTAGCAACATCTCCCCTTGTACAGGATTGGGCAATGAAAGACAAGGGGAGGCTGTGACAAAAAAACTAAGCCTCATCTTTATTGGAGGAAAGAGGTGTGAAAGATTAAGATGTTGTAAGAGCTGCTGTCCCCAAGAACTGAGAGCTGCAAGAGGCAACAGACAGAAAAGACCAAGATGAAGGAGAAATGTCTACCAATATAATTTGCCATCATTGGTGGTTGATGGGGTTCCATCATTGGTAAATGTCACTCCTGCTGTTAAAATGTTGTTGAGATATACCTGGTTGGTAAAATCTGTCTGTTGCTAGAATTCTCTGCATGCAATTGCTATAGCTATAGCAAGGAAAGATGTGAGATAAAATAGAAATAAAAATTAAAGATGAGAGAGGAAACCTTTAGGATAAATAAAGGGAACAAAGGTGAAAACAAAAAAGGGGTAAAAAGCAGAATGCAGTACAGTTACTTGTGATCAAACATTGCAGGAGTTCTGCAACATCATTAACCTAAGCTATGTTTTCTGCAAGATACTGTGTCCCTACGGTGAAAGGAAATGTTCAAATCTGTGAGAAACGTTTACTAATTTAAATTGTAGGAAAACATCAAGGGTGTTGGTAAGGTTTTTTTTGTATTCTACTCTTTCATACAGTAAAGTAAATCTTTCTGGAGAGAAGCAGACAGACTGTCTCAGATATTGCTATTTGTGAAGTGCTTGTCCCAAAGCAATCGCATATCCACAATAATAAGTATTGGTCTAAATCAAAAGCCCTAATCTGCATACTGGTTTTAGTACAGGTAGTCCCCGGGTTACATACGAGATAGGGACTGTAGGTTTGTTCTTAAGTAGAATTTGTATGTAAGTCGCAACAGGTACATTATTTTAATAAATGCAATTAGGACAGATGTTTGTCTCAACATAATATTAGACAGCAGTGTGTTAGTTACTGTAAAAAATCCCCACTCCACATTCATTACCGTCTGGAGCAAGCTGTGCTTTGGTATGCAAAAAGAAACAACTGCAGTTTGTCTTGGTCATTAAAGAGTTACAAGAGGCTGCAGAAAGAGCTCAGTCCTCTAAGATCACCCACAACCTCAGCTGGGTTTAGCAAAAGTTTCTTCTGCAAGTCATGCAAACCGCCCCCTTTCTCCTTCAAGCTTCCGTTCTGCACACGAGCTAGCAGGGAAGCCCCATTCGTATCTTGGAGACGTCAGTTTAGGAGAACATTAGAGAGGTAACTCATTTTTAGAATAAAAAATCAATCATGGCAGCCAACATATCACTGTCAACACAGTGAACATATGAAGCATTAAAAGCATCCCCTTTCAGAAAAATAGGTGGTAGATCTTTTAAGTTTCGTTGCTGTATGAATCCCCATTGAAGACATATTTATTTTCATTCTGACAGTGGCCAGTGGAAAAAGGAAGTGAAGGGCAACCTGCCCAAAACAATATCAATATCTTTGCAAGTTTGGAGTAAGCCCCAACTAGTCTGGGTAGAAAGCTAAAATAATGTAATTCAACACCCAAATTGAACAGCTCTTACTGCCTGCTAGGGGTCTGGCTCAGGGCATGATTTACGAAGGACTTTCCACAGTTTGGGCCAAGAGCAAAGTGATTCAAATGAGGCTCTGTTACGGGTTGCCGTCCCCCCCCCCCCCCCCCCCAATCCAGGCAGGTGACACAGAATTACCTGAGGTGTGGAACCTAATTTAGCTCCTGGTCTTCACCAGGGCACCGCGCAAGGAATGAGCCAGTGACCCTAGAGGCCACAGGGCTACTTTGCTGCAAGGACGTCACCAGGTTCCGGCCCACAGGCTCTCCCCACCAGGGACTGACCGGGATCAGATGACTTCCATGTAGGGATGACTATCAGGCTGAAACACAGCGAGAGAATGCAAAGAAGACAAACAGAACAAGGTCAGAGCAGGCAGCAGACTAGGCAATGTCAGGTAACAGGCAGAGGTCAGGACAGGCAGCAGGCAAGGCAGAGTCAAAGTCGAACCATAGTCAAATCCTGAGAATACAAATAAACAACTAGCTGTCAGAGAGGCAGGAAATGCACTGAGGATCCAGCAACTTGAGCCTGGAACGGGAGGCCCAGCAGCCAATGGCAAAACAGGACTGAACAATCTGCTCATTGGCTACAGTGCCTACTCCAGAATCCCCTTCAGCTGTGCACAGCCAAGTTTCTGTGCAGGTGATGCTGAGAATAGTGTAAGTTCATGGCTACAGGGATGCAGGTGATACCGCAGCTTGGTGAGCCGATGATCTGTGGGCGGAGTGGTAACAGGCTTAATCCAGGTGTTTTCAGTAGCACATTTATTTTTTGACCAGTAAAGATAATCTCCATCCAATAAAAAATACATGTGATGTACAGGGAAGGGTAAAATTACCAGTAAACGCTTTTAATCAACAGGACTGTAAAGAAATAAAACTAACAAGGCACATCAAGAAAGACAAATATGTTCAATTTTGTAAATTACTTTTCATTATCACAGGGTGAGAGGGCGCCCTACCATGAAGCACTCTCAAACACAACAATATATGCAACAATCTAAAACCTTTTTAGAATGAAAAGTCGTTGACTTGCATCATTATCTGTAAGTAAAAAGTGTTACCAATAAGAAAAAAAATAGAAAAGGTACTAGAAAAGTAATACAACACAGACAGTGACCCAAGCTAAAATAAAGTACAAGATTTTGTCTTGACTTTCACTTTTAATATTCATCAGTACGGTGGCCTGAATCCTGACCTCCTTGTACACCATGGACAGCTAAATCAATATATTTGTTTCATTCAATAAATTTCACACATTACAATTTCTAGCAGTTTGCATTGCTTCCAAAGTCAGCCTTTACATTAGTCTAATAGGGAAAACGAAGGAAATATTAGCTTTTGATGGGCGGCATTTAAACAGGGCAAAAACTGCTATAGTGGGACACAGCAGAATACGTTTGGAAATACTGTGGCATATTAAACAGATGCTTCTTCTTTCAGATTACATTTTTGATCTTCTTCATGCAGAACAATTGCAATGATTAGCTGAGCCTATGCAAAGGTAAATATAGGACTATGATAACAGGTCAAGGGTATCTACAATATAGGCATAAAAGACAAAACTGGAGGTTAAGTGTTGACTAAATGGTGATTTTCCACTACATCTCCACAGAATTTTAATTCGTGTTCGTGTACAAAGAACAGAGTACACGTTATCTACTAGAATATTGGATCGGCAGGTTGAATGAAAATTGGTTTATGTTTAAGAATTACTAGTTCTATGTATAATTTATAGCCACCATCATACATTCATTAAAATCACTGGTCATTATCGGTCCGTTACTGGGTTTCCATAGCGGTCTCTGCATCCTTGCTGTTCCCTCGTGAACAATTAGAACAAAATTCATACGTGTTTCCCATCTTTAATACATAATGCATATTTAAGTACAACAGCAGACTAGTGCAATAAGTAAACAATGAGACTTTATAATGAAAATCTGCTTGCATACCAGGGTTACATTACCGATTCCACAGGACTTGTCCAAATGAAACTGAACGCTGTTGACACCAATAATTATCTTGAAAGAGATGAGAACAACAAAGCTGTTACCTTGATGACTGCCAAATATCCATTTTTTTTGTTTAAGGAGACTCCAAGTTCTTTAAGCTCCCCACTTTTTGTTTTTTTTCTTTTCATTACTCCCAGCTGAGGTGAGATATTACTGACATGTTAGATTTCAATGCAGGAGCATTGTGCTCCTAATATAATAGATTTACTCTCACAAAATAGAAAAGTAGACATAAACTACTTTTGTGCCAGATATCACAAATAACCAAATATCTTCCTTCTTTGCTTTTGGTTGCCAACCCCCCAGTGTCATTAAGACAGTAATAAAGAAGTGCTAAAAGAAAAGAGAAACAAGGGTGTCTTTGGCAAATCAGGTTTATATTGTAATATTCAAGGTTATTACAACACAGAAATTAAATAGTTACAAAAATACAGTTAGTAGGTCCTAAGCTCATTTTAACCAGCATGGGATATGGGACCTTTATTCTATACATAAAAATTGGTAATATCTTGTATCCTGACACGCTTCACCAGTAGACTTCCTCAGGGGTTTGTAGAGAGTGTTATAACACTACTTGCAGGTAAATTGGATCCTAAGTAACAGAACCAAGACTTGAAAAAAGAAAAAAGGGGGAATGCTTTATAGTGCCTTTAGGTCAATCTGCTCTAATTGAAGGATGAACTTAAACAGTTGCTAAGGGAGTTCTTCAAAGAAGATACTGCTGTGACCAGGTGATAGAAAATGCAGCCAGCCATGCTATATAAACTTATGAAAATCTACAAATGTGTAGATCTTTATGGAAACAAGGCTAATAATAATTTGAAGGACTTGCGGCAGGTTGGGTATTAAACACATCAGATAAACCCTGAAAAACAAGACCAGTCACCATCAGCTTGTGAAGATGTCCAAATTTACCTCCGTTATTCTCAGATGGTGGATATTGTGAACACATCCCTGGCAATACTATGAACTTTACCCTGCTTGGGGAACTTTAATTTAGAACATGTAAAACACAATATTTATTGTCTTGTTTGCTCCCTTTTGGTCTAATAAAAAGCCCATGAAGTGTTTTGTTACATCTGTTTAATATATGTAAAAAAATTTACCTGTTGTTCCTGAACAAAAATCAGAATGCTGCTCCTCCATACATAAAACATAGAGAAAGCATTGTGACCATAGCACCGGCAACCCCGGCATCATTTGCATGTGCTGGGGATGAATGAAATCCCATGGGTCTGTGCTGGAGTTATGTCAACCCGACATGGCCAATCAAGATGGGCTAAGATGGTTTCTAGGAAACCAATCAAAGGCAAGATAGCGGCACCCTGTCAAGCAACATGAACAAGTGAGTCAGGCCAATTTAGTTCTGTTATAAATAGTATTGTGCAGATAATATAGACTGATAAATACACTTGCTTAATAAATCCAAAATGGAGGTCCACACAACTGACCTACCATGCTCTGCCCCTCTGTAGGGTCCCACCATGTCTCATATAGACTAGCTGCACAAATGAATAAAAAGTAGGTTCTCCTTCACAGAACTTTCCTCCTAACTCCAAACATCGAGCTTGTATAAAATTGTGAGCTTACGGTAATAAACATCCTAAGATGGTGCATGTTGGTTGCATGGTATTACTATGTTCTATGCACCAGTTTCTTCTTTTCTCAACATATCCGACCATAAATGAAGAAAAATAAAGAGAAATGTAGTTATTGCAGTGCTTTTCTTTAACATATTTCTAATATGAGCTTCAGCCTGGGTATAGAAAATAGATTTTCACACAAAGAAGAAAAGTTCTGTATGCTGCCCTACACACTGCTCTGGCTCCAATTTCTTCACTCAATGTTCCACAGGAATGTGACAGGGGAGAGATGGGTCAGCAAAAAGAAGTGTGAACATAAGAACAAGACCTAGCAAGTAATTCAGTTGTTCTTTGGCAAATGTGACATCACATGGAAAGGCAGCAAAACCATTTTTTTTAATATGTATTATGTTCCGTGTGCTTGTACTGGCTGCACTGAGAGAAAATAAAAGGCTGCTGTTGCTGACTATACTTGATAGTTTCCTGGCTGTTATGCTAATCCCAACAACTTCAAATTGTTCTTAGTAATGGACCAGCAAATCTTAAAACCAGGTGTTCTAACTCTACTTTCCCATATACTGAAGGGGCATACAATAATTTCAGAAGGTCTGCAGTCACTAACGTCGCTTTTAGGCAAACTCAAGCTAAAACAACAAAAACAAAACAAAAATGAATATTCCATTAAGTTGCATTAAACTGTAAAATGATATTGGAAAAAAGAGCTACAGAGTTTATATTAAAAAGGAAATATATTCTCCTGAAAGAAGAGAAAAAAGAGAAAGTCCCAGCAGAGATCTTAGTGTAATAGTTTACATATAGGCAGAGAACTAGTGGGATTCAAGCAATTTTGTATGTACTCTTGTTGTGGAGGTTACTTGAGCCCCTGTGGAGAATTTGGCAACTAAAGAAATTATGTGAGAAGAATATTTCTGTCTGAATGCAGAATCTGGAAGGTAGTCCCATTTTATGCCCTGGTTCCGATTATCTTTTGCTCGATGGTTGTGAAGGAGATGCTCCAGAATATTTTCAGAAAACTGCATTATTTGTCCAAGATAATTAAAATTCACCATCAATGGGTTTCATGGCCCTTTAGGGGGTGCCTCTTCAGGTACATATTTTTTTTTTTAAATGGAGAACCCCTTAAAATACCTTTCAGGTCTTGGGGAACCCCTTCTATAATTATTATATTCACAGCTCACAGTACATTAGTGTGGTGATCAGTGGGAAGAATTGTACTTACACTGCTGACCATTGTGAAGAATGTAACCCTTATAGATAGCCAAAATGATGATGGGTGTCACTTAATGTCACCTGAGAGGAGCAAATTGCCCTTTTTTGCCCTAGCAAGCTCTAGAGAAACCCTGGTTGAGAAACACTGATCTAATGGGTAGATTGGATACACACAATCGAGATTGTAAGCTCGGTCAGGGTATGGGTTATATGAAAGGCTCAGTGCTCTCAGCAAATCATTATCGATTAGGTAGGTAAATGTTTGAATGTCCAATAACAAACATATCCCCAAAATCCACACAAGGATAACCGATGGCTAAGTTCCTTATTTTATATTACTAAAACTGTAAAACTTGCCAGGAAAGGGGTGAGATATTTTAAGAAGCTTTTATGGATTAGTGTGTAGCCACTTTTCTACAAAAAAAAAAAAAAAAAAGCCTTGGTGCCGGTTAGCGTGATAATGCAGGAAATGACAGGCCAGTCAGTCAGAAAACGAGTCCCATTTAGAAGGATTTTAGAGAACAAACTGACAGCAATGCCATCAGGGAAACTTTATTTCCTTTCATGGCGTTTTTAAGAAGATATGACATCTTCACCTCTCTGTATCTGAATTAAGCTCATTTTAAATGGTTTCCATGGAAACTGAACATTCTTACAGAAGTGTTTTCATACAGGATATTTATTAGCAAAGCTGAGAGGAGAGACAATCCCATATGTAGAGTTTCATATTGCTCTTGGTCTTTGCAATTTGAAAGAAGGAGGAGATAATCTAATATTTACAATATATTTTTCCCTCTTTGGGTGGGATGCAGGCTTCTTGCTGCTGAGTTCATCAATTAGGCATGATACCCGGGGTATTCTGTGACACGAGAAGACTGCGCCAGAGGGCTTTATTCCTAACAGAAGTTTTTACTGCAACACATTTAGAGTTATTTTTATTTAAGCTGATATAGGTAAAGAAGAAGTACAACACTTTATAGATAGATGCTAGCGGTTTGGTAAATGGCGCTAACATTACAGGTGACCAGGTTTCCTCTGCAATAACAGTTGTTACCTGTCTGATTGGCACCCAGCTGTCAAATTTTGCTGAGCTGTGCATGCAATCCTGGCTTCCCTTGCACATGCTGGGAATAAATGAACTCCCATGCACGTGTTTGGGGATTACATAATCATGGCACAGCCAATCCGGATAGGGAAAGTTTGCACCCAGGAAGATTAAGGAGGAAGATGGAATGGGGATTGGCGAGTAGTGTGGGTTCGGTTCTGCTTCAAAGGTTTAGATCTTTAACAGTCCTTATGATATTTATATTATATTTGCCATGCCTTTCTTCCTGGTCTCAATATTGCAATAAATATAATATATAAACAGACCATCTCTGTTCCTCTGTTAGACCACCTGTGGCCTCTGGACAGGTCAAAAACTATTGTAGAGTAATGGCCAAGAAACACAGCCTAAGGCTATGTACACACGTCATATAATTCTTACTGATGGGCGAGAACCTGACAAGTATGAAGGCCGTTCTACGTTGTCCACCACAATGGAAGAGAAGAAAGAAAAGCCCATAGGGGTGCAACTCGCTCATTCTCCCCTTTCCATAGAACAGAACGGTGTTGTGTGTACAGAGCTTGTTCGTTCATCTGTCAGGCTTTTGTCACTGGAAACAATCATAAAAGATTGTTCCTTGCAACAATATTTGAGAATGTGTACTCTTCTGAGAGACGACCTTTTGTCAATTAGATATGGAGAGGCAGCTGATTCTGCATTATATTTTGTGATTAGTGCAATCAATCAGAAAAGGGCCAGCCTGGGTACTTCCAAGGAATCATATTGATAACAAGCTGAAACAAAAGGTTTAGGTGTCTCCAACTGTTTCTCTAATTCTTTTCCCCCATAACAACTTAGCTGTTGGAAGAAAGCCATTTGCAAATGGCTTGGCTCTTGACAATGGTCGCGTGTTCATCAGGACAATTGATTTAACTTTGAAAGCACAAGAGATGTATTAGAGCTTATCACCCAGACTAATTTCTATAGTTTGCACACTGCTATGTCTAACTGACGAATATCTCTCACAGTTCTCATGAGATCGACATTAATGTCAAAAATGAAAAATATAAAAGGATAATTGGTGCTCCTGGCAACTGAACCATGAAGTCCCTATTATACTGTTTGCATTATAAAATGATTAATATATAAATATCTATTTTTGTTCCCTTATGAACCCAAAAGGGAGGAAGGTGGTCAACATTTTTTGATCAAGATTTTATGAAGCATATTTCTTTTTTTTTTCTATTTATGAAGCGTAATAATTCATTTATTTGATGGATACAAGCTTTAAATAAACATGAGTATTTTAATTTTTAAAGGCATTTCAACAGTTTAAAAAGCAACTAATCTCACAACGTCAAAGTGTACTATAGGTAAAAATCACAAAAATCCTCTTTAGCAGCATGCAATAGCCTTATGGTAACAATTTACAGTGATACATTCCAGCATACTAAGCATATCCCATTTGTGAAACATGGTGGTGGTAGTTTTCCGATTTGGGCCTTTTTTGCTGCATCCAGGCCTAGACTGCTTATCATAAATGATGGAACAAGGAGATCTGAACTATACCAGAGAATTCTAAACAGAAAAGGTTGTCAAGGCTTATGTCTGTGAACTGAATCTCAGAAGACATTGGGCCTGATTCATTAAAGCTCTCCAAGTCTGGAGAAAATATACTTTTGCTATTTATTAGCAAATGTTTTCAATACTGAACCAGGTCCATTCCAGGTTTGCTGGATCACCCAGCTTCACTGATAAGTGTATCTTCTCCAGCCTTGGAGAGGTTCATTAAATCAGGCCCACTAAGTCATGCAACAAGACACTGATCTTAAACACATATGTTGTATTACCAAAGAATTGTTAAGGAAGAATAAAGTGAGTGTTCTGGAATGGCCAAGTCAAAGTCCTAACCTTAATCCAATTGATATGTTGTGAAAGGACTGAAAATGAGCAGTTTGAGGAAACAGCTGAAGCCGTTTTGTATGGAAGAATGGGTTAAAGCCGATGTTCAGAACTAAACAACAGTTACTGCCGTTTAATTGCAGTTATTGTTGCACAAAGGGGTCACCACAAATACTAAGAGTGTGGTTTACTTATTTTTTCCATATGTAGATATTCTACTTGATCATTCTTTTTCAAAAAATATGTGCTCAATTATGATGAATATGATTTTTTCAACAAGTTTGAAAAATGCTGAGTATAATAATGAGCACCTAAATAGTTTAGAACGTGTTCTCACCCTCTAGGAAGGTCTGATGATGTCCCTGCTGTTAAACCAACCTTTAATTGGGCTAAGTGTAGGCACAGTTCTGTCTGATTTTGAAGTCAGACACAATTGTCATTGCCAACAGCAATTTTTTTTTGTGTATTAAATGTTAAAAGATGTGAATCATATTAGGTAGATGTCTTTCTTTCAACAAGCCGTTAGAATCTATCCCATACTAAATATACTTGTATATTGTGCTATTATAGCCGGAATTTGGAAACATAATAAAAGGAACAGCAGGTAATTGAACTTAGTGGCTAGCTCTGTTCCTATAGAGCTAAGCTGAGTATTATTCTGTACAGACACCATGAAATGCCTGGTGTATTGTTCACATGGCAGAAAGAAGAAGATAACCAATGATACAGCTAGCAATTCTTCATTTATTGTGCTCCATTATTGAATAAACAGGCAGAGCTCAGAATGAGACAAATTTCAATGTAAATTAGTTGCAGCACAGCGAAAATTCCCTGCTACTTAGAGTCTGTTATTGAGTGGTCATCACATAAACACAAAAGGAAGTAAGAAAAGTACAATCATTATATTGGATAAACATGGTGTCATAGTGGTAAATGTCTGCAATCTCAAGAATAAAAATCTTAATTTAAGGTGTGGTTTTATTCAGGGAAATCCCATGTGTGAGACATGCAGCACACAGAGAAAATGAGGATGGGTTAAAGTACTCTATTATCTACTACCAAAAGGATAACTTTTTTTTTTTTTCTTATCACCCCAAGTCATTTTTTTGTAACCATCCTAAAAAAAAGCACAAATTTATATAGAGGCCATGTGTCACCTGCTCCTTCTAAGCTCGCCCAAGATTTTTCCTACAATGGGGAAAAATGCTCATTCCTATATCAGCACTTTTACCCATTTACAGTAGGCTAAGTCACCTGCTCTTGTGCCTGTACCCATATTGGGACTTTCAACTTCGGGTGGATAATTTGTACAAACCTAATACAACAATACTTTTTTTGTAGCAAACAAAAACATTTGCAAATTGAAAAAAAAAACTTAGTCTAGAAAAATGGAGCAAGCTTTTCCCTTAACAATATAGGTTTGCTATGGCCAGTTTTACCCCAAAAAGGAACAGTATTTGTATAGGTTTGGAAATGAGGGAGGCTGGTCTTTGGGTGCATGGTGAGCGAGGGCTCCTAACTGCGTCTTCTCTACCCTGGCCATGTTGGACAACATACAAAGAGTAGGGCTTTGTGGCAAAGGATTGAAATAAAAACATTATTGCTTGTAAATTTTTCTAACCAAGATCTCAAAGTCGTTAAAAATATTAGTATTAAACCCTTGCCACAGTCCTACTGTCTACATACTCATTTTAAGAGTTCTCTCCCCTTTTTTTTTGGAATTTACTTACTTTACTGGGTTCCAGGAAATACTTGGTAAACATATGTAAATCAACAAGGTATCTGAAACAATGGTGACAATAAGTTATTCTTTGCATAGGTCTAACAGTGTAGAAATTTAGGGACAAGCTGACTCCCAGACAAAAAAACATTATTTATAGCAATCTTTTTCAAAACTAACCTATTCAAAATTTGCAGACATCATGTTGTAGTAGCAAATCATCTATAGCCACTTTCACTCAGTTTAGGTTGATAAACCGCTCCAAATAAATACACCTCTATACACCTGGAGATAATATAATAATTCTGGGCTAAAAAAAATATCACAAATGGAAGTCTAGTTCAGTATTAGTACTTTTATCAAAGTTAGGTAAAATACCATTAAACTCCCATCAGTCAGATAGCTGAAAGTGGAAGTACCATACAGCATATCACTGTTGTTACCTGTCCCTGAACTCTGTGCTTGTCTTCAATGGATAATGCAAGGGGAATAGGTGGAAAATCATTTCAATTCTATTCTGCTTCAAGGACCTTTTTTGTTTCATTGTTAAATAAAATGTAATTTGCATTTTCACAATAGTCATTTAGGCAGATTAGGAACAGGAAAGTATCTTCTTCCTGACAATTTGTACTGCTTTCAAAGTGCTGATATTTTTTGCTAGAATCTGCTGCTGTCAATCTCATTGTATCACACAGTGTTCCCACACATGCCAGACAGCGGAATGACATTACATAAAAGAACACAGAATGGAAATATGCTACAGCTTGGCTGAGAATTGGCTGTTCTTAGAGAAGAACATTCGTTACTGGTAAGATGCTCTGCAACAAATACTTGGCACCTTCAAAAAAGCGTGCTTTAGTAAATATGAAATGGCAGGCTTTTTCTAGTGATGTGCATAACGATGTGCTCATTTGCTAAGATTTTTCTCAGGTAATACCAGTGTTTCTTGTTAGTCATCAGAAAACCTCCATGTGCATCACATCTTGTCAGGAAGGCAATCCAATATGATTTCTAGTTCTCAAAACTATGTCTATGCTTCCTGGTACCAGAAGTTGTGCGGTAAAAAAACCTTGCCCAAATGTTTGACTTTTTTGTAATCATAAAAGCAATTTTTTGGACAGAATGGTGAAATAGTCCACAATGAGGAATATTTTTGCTTCAGAGTGTTTATTTCAGGACTGGTGCAGAAGTTTCCACACATTCATAATTGTAGATTGGTTTGCTTACATACTTCTGTCATGATCATCCAAAACCAGCTTGATGGGATTTAGGACTGGAGAATGTGCAGGCACCTGACCTGAGAAGAGCCATGGACATATTATTGCACTACAAAGTACTACAGTAAGCTTTTAAACTTTAAGGTTCCAGTTACATTTGTAAGTCAAAAGACTCCATGTTTAAATCATTGAGGAATGAGGAATCTTTTTATGCCTAATGAGGGCAAAAAAGAAAAAGTGTGGTAAACCAGAGATTACCAGTTTACAAGATCACAAAATTTAGGTGATCAGTCTTTAAAGTGGGTGAAGCCCCTTCCCTTCTATCTTTATTGCCACGGTGATAAAGACATAATGAGAGCGCTGAGCCTCCTGGGATACCTATGTTAGGCATCCCAGGAGGCTCCGGGCTGCTCTTCAATTGGGTCCCGTGCCATCCTGCTATCCGATTTCTGCTAGCCAAAAGACTACTGAACACTGAAAGATGGCCTTAAAGTAGAACTAAATCGAGAATAAAAAAAACCTCACCTACCTTTATTCCTCAGATCCCTCAATTTAGCCAGAGATGTCTCCAACGGAGTCCCGGGCCGTCCTGCTATCCATCTTCGTGTCAGCACAGAGGAAGTGCTGGGCGCCACCATCTTTGTTCATCTTCTTCCGGCTTGATCACCTGATCTTGCACTGCTCATTTTTTCCCCTTCATTGTATTAAAATGTCCTTTCTGCGCATGCCCGAAATTATTACAATAAAGGGGGGAGAAAATGCCACTACATCACCCGATCTTGTGCAGTGCGAGATCAGGAGATGTAGCCGGAAGAAGGCGAACAAAGATGGCAGCACCCAGCACTTCCTCTGCGTCGGCACAAAGATGAATAGCAGGACAGCGCGGGATTTAATTGAAGACATCTCTGGCTGATTTGAGGGATCTGAGGACTTGAAGGTACTGTAAGTGGTTTTTTTTTTATTTTTAGTTTAGTTCCACGTTAAGGATATCTTTCAGTGTTCAGTAGTCTTTTGGCTCAGGAAACACTCTATTTTTGAGTTTGCCATTTTGGTAAAGGCTTTTTTTTTTACTACTATGTGACCTGTCAAACCTTCAGCTCTCTTCGGTTAGAGGTGAGACTTCTAACCACTGTCTACCACTAAGATATCTATTACGAATGTCATTGATATTAGGATATTAGGCTTACCTTCTGATTCTATTGTGATTTTGGGCCAGCCAGATCTTTACTTGTCAGAGGTTCCTCCAGTTTCCAAGTGCCTTTTAATGTTTCAGTAAACTTTACTCCTTGCATTTTAATTTCTCAAAACAAAGACCTACAATTCTAAGTGTTATAGTTTTGATATTTACATTTAGGTTTAGGTTAAACAAACTGAGTCTCGCTCTGGAAGTGATATATGATTGTCATGCATTTCAAAGTCACAGCAACAAATCCCAAATTGCAGGATCAGCTGGTGTTTCTACTGTAACCCAAAATTCTAGGGAAAAAAAGTGTGATTCCACCATAACTAAATTTTAAGAAATGTTACAAATTTCACTGAAACACAACTTAAATAAAATCTGCAGAACAGAGTAAACACAAGCAACGTGCAACATATTTCCCGAAGAGCTTGTTTTACGTGTTCACTGGGAAAGGCTTATTATTATATGATTTCCAAACAACATTGCCATTCTCAGGATCTTGCTTAGAACCTCCATCACATTGATTGGACACGAGCTGCTGTGTTGGTAGCGGCAGAGCTGGCTCGGGGGCTGCTGAATTTGTGCCTGTCATCCCTGACTTTATCTCATTTCCATAAAAAGACTTTTGTTCGTACAGTTACAGCTCCAGTAACATAAGATATGTCTTCCCTGAGGTGTCTGCTAAAGAATTCCGAGTAGTTTGACAGATTCTGCTGTTTTTTTTTTTCATATTTGCCTCTCCCTTTCGCTCTCTTTAGTATTTATTTTCAATCTATACAGTTTGTGTCACCATTATACTTCTGCGGCAGATTCTGCCCTGTAATTTCTCACAGTTGTCTCGTCTCCCAGCTGAGATAAGCTGCTGTTATTTCTGAATATCTTGCAAAACTTTATTGCTTACTTTATGTTAGGAAAGGAAGGTTACAATGTTTATATCCACAGACAATCCAAACAGAAATATCATTACGTACACTCTGGAACCAATAATTTCCCAGGCAGGAAAATATACAATCTTTTTCTGGTTAGTAAATGGCACAGAAACCACTTGCATAATGACTAAGGGTTCTACATAAACTATTGATACTTCTGGAGGTAATGATGTTGATATAAACTAGTAAATAACGTTTTCCAGCCAGACAAAGATGTCAAAATCTACAGCTCAGTATTTTTTCTTGCCAAAATTAGTTATACTCAAATATTAGACTTGTGATCAGAACTAATACAGAATAATATTTGTTTTGTGTGATCATTTTTGCTTTAATTACTTATCTGTTTTCTTTTGGGATTAGTAACGATTTTCTAACATTATTCAATGGTAGGTCTGTTTAAAAAGGTGGCAAGCTAGTGATGCAACATGTTACCAGAAAGCATGCAGAAACATATGTATTAATAAAGCATAATGCATACTAAATAGGGACTTGTAATCACACACATTTAAATGAAAAAAAATAAAGAACACAGTTTTGCATATGTTTTGGGAAAATAAAAGAGATATCCTCCCCTATTATTATTAAGATCAAAAAGGAAAATGATTTCTTATGCACAAAATCTAAGAAAAACTGATTTATAACAAATGTAAGGGAAAAAATGCCTGTAATACTCTTACCATGAAAAAAAGATTCCACTCTTTATCCTTCTAAAAGGTTAACAAAAATGAAAGTTATCCTCATACTGGCTACCATGAAGAACAGACTGGTTTTTCCGGGATTTTCATAAACAGCCCTAATTTATATAACATGATTGGAAGAACACGACAATAGCAAGAAAAGTATAAATAATGTGCCCTCTCTTACTAACACACACTAAATAAGTACTATTAACGCACAACTTTGTAGTACTGTTTGGCCGCTGGCTTTTCTGGAACCCTCTGGCTTTCTCTCAGCCTGGAATCCACTCTGGCTCTCCCTCAGCCTCTTGCTGATCAATTCCCTCTTCCTTGCACCGGAGTGCTATACCCAAATCAGGATTGGGTTGGGATAAGGAACGCATCCTTCACTTCCCTTGGCCAGCTTCAGGGCCCTAAAGAACCTGTTTTTACTTTTTAAAAACCTATACAAACATATTGACATACTCTTTCTCTGGAGCCTTTTAACACATTCCCGGACATTTTAAGGACATTCTGTCACAATATATAATATATATATATATATATATATATATATATATATATATATATACACATATACATACACACACACACACATGGCTGCCCCACCTAACCTAAACTGCCATGCCATATCCCGACATCATTACAACACCCCCAAAAATTTATCAAATAGGACTTTTAAGACATCTAGCATATCCATTAATTGTAACAAATAATTCTTCTATAAAAAAAACGTAATTATTATTAAATTTAAAAACAATACACATAATTGTACAACTTGCAATGGTCTATGTGTTTATAGAGTTGTATGCATTTAATGGACATGAACCTGCTTCCTCAGGAACCACTTTGAGACAATTTCTTCGATTTGTGTGAATGTGGACAGATTAATGCCATTCTCTGAAATATCCAGCAAGGAGAAACAAGCCAGGACAGCAGAACAGTAACGATCAATTCCTGATGGAATGCTATATGACTGTATCACTTTCTTCCTTAAACCATATAACATTTCTCAACATATACCAGTACAGACAGATCATTTCTCATCCTCTTTGATTTCAATTCCTGATATTTTCTTTCTCTAATCTTAAGGAGCTTTCCCAATTAACCAAAAGCCAAAGCAAATATGTAGAACCACACACACAGAGACATCCACTGCTTGTAGTGAATTGTTATTGTAGCGCTTATTATTTCAGTCCTTCTAGTTTTAGGTAAAGACACAAATATGTTTGTACGTGTGTAGGTGTGTATGAACAGCGTGATAATTGATCATGTGAGTGAATAAATTGCTTACAAATATCAGTACAACATAGTATAAAGTCACAATCTCAGTCTGTTTAGAGTAGGGGGGCCCCAACATCCTTTTTTTTGGCCCCCAAAGTAATCCTAAATATGAACTGCAGCTGTCCTGCCACTGCATTGAAATAGCGCCGCTACTACAATTCCTGCCATCACTCGCATCTTTAGACGATAGATGCAAGTGATGCCAGGAATTGTAGTAGCGGCGCTATGTGTGGCCCTGCATTGAACTGTTTTATAGATGCCAAAAATGCTTGGAATTTTAGTAGTGGCGCCATTTCAATGAAGAGGGAGTTCCAGTGGCGGGCCATTCATAAGATTTATGTCCGCATTGGCTGCGTCTGGCATTTCCAGCACTCCCCCTCAGCTGTACTTTTCCTTGCTACTCCAAGGCATGGACTTCAATGGTTGGATTTTCATAGAAGAATATTGTTATTAATATTGTTAGCCTGTGCTAAAAGGTTACCATTGAAATTTAACTCAGAAAGCTACAAATAGAGAAAGAAACATAAGATTTTTTCTTAAATAAAATAAAAAAAAAAATGTATGCCTCTTTCTTCATTATAAGCTTGTTCCAGATTGAATGTGAAGCAAAACCTCTTTGTTTCCATATAAAAAGTGTTTATATCCAATGAGAAGGAAACATTTCCTCAATTTTTTCAATACATTTCAAGTTTGGCCCGCGACTTTGTCTAAGTTTTTAATTTTGGCCCTCTGTGTATTTGAGTTTGACACACCTGGTTTAGAGCTTGTTATAGAATTGGTAAATCGTTGCATGAACATCTTGCATATTACATTTTTGCAGCGGTAGTTTACATTTATTTACCAATATTATTGCCTTAAAAGTTGAAAAGGTTTCATAAGTAAATCTCATTACTAAAACCAAAAGGTAGGATGATTATACAGAGGTTTCCAGTTAATAGGTTAATAAAAATTTTATTTGCTCCTTTTTTCTGAAATGGCTTGGACCAGTAGAGGACAGATAAGGACAAAGGCAGAGGAGCATTCTTGTCTGTGGTCTCCCCTAACACACATTGACAATAGCCAGAGGACAAAGTCTCCTACGCTACTTGTTATCACTGAGTTTACAAACCATCTTTGAAAATGTTCCTCAAACATAAAGAGGAACACTATAAAGGAATCAAAACTCAACTACAGCAAGTTAAGCTTCTGATTACAATATCTAAATCTTAACATTCACAAAGACACATAATTTAAATCTGGATTGATTTTTATATAATGGTTAGGTTGCTTTATATAGCCAGTATGAGTTTGTAAATTTTCTGACAGTAAAATGTTTCTGTTACACAAGCTTCTTTCATACTACACAGGGGAAATTTTTTACATACTTTTAAATTAGTTTGGAATAGGGGAACCTCTATCCTCATGATCATGAATTCAAATGTGCCAGCTGCCAGCTTTGCTTCTTCAGTTTACAACTGTCTATTCTTTTCAAAAGCAATCCATTCTATAATGAACTAGCATATCAATGTACCTTAAGCTAACCCTGAGACAAGCCCTGAGCCAACCTAAAGAATTTATGGAAATAGGCAGGATGAAATGGACATATGGGAGTACTGAAGGGTCTGCCTTACCCCTAGTAAGCATAATAAAGTATGGAGTGAGTTAATGGGCCCATCCAACTGTGAGCTCAAGTCTATGTCCTATCACCTTGTTTTTTTAGATAACGCCAATGTCAGAGCAGCAGCGTAGCTAGATGAATTTCCTTCTCATAAACCCCAAGTTAAAAGATTGACTTCATACCTACATTTTCCTAGGTTTTGGGAAGAGTAGATTGGCGGCAGCTTTTAAAGGACCCTTTGCACACTTGCATGGTCCAAATACATAAGGTGCCAGCAGAAGTGCTGCAGCAGACCACAATGCACATAGTGGTTACCAAAACCCATATCAGCTTTTTTGGTCTGTTTGCCTGTTAAAGGAAGCAAAAATGTAATTTACTTTTTTACTTTTTACTTTGCATTTTCCACAGAACTGTGTAGTAATTCAGCATGACATATGGAATTTGGCTTCTGTGGTGGAGTTTTCTGTAATAAACACTTGTCAAACCTGCTCACACTTCTTTTGAAAAGCAATTAGTCTTGTACTTCCTGCATAAACATGTGATGATATCATTGCTACGTTTTACACATTTTATGAAAAAATATGTTAGTTGGTTGTTGTGGATTACGAACTGTTGAAACAAAAGTGGCCATCATGTGTCTTAAAGACCCAAACACAGGCCAGGACATTTTTTTTGGTGGATCACTTTTACATATAGGAATTGTCTGAAATAAAAATCCAATCTTTGCCTGTTCAAATATGATCGCCCCTTTACACAGGTGGTCATTTTGATGCAGTAAGTTCCAGTCCCAGGTGTTGGGATTGCACCTGAAGAACAGAGTGAAACACAATAGTGAATTTAGTATTATTATTATTGAAAATTGTTCTTGGAGATAAAATTTTACTAGGATTTTGCACATTTTACATTGTGTTATTATTGTGCTGTCTAGCTAAGTTATGTTGATCTAATATGATGTCAGTACCATCTGTCCTAAAACATGACATCCAATTTCCCTCTGTCTTTCTGATTAGTATGCTTGTTCTAGGTCAATTTCTTAAGAAGTACTAAAGCCAGAAAAAGCTCAATGACTAGTGTTTGAAGAGGGAAGTCAGCTTCGGCAGCCTTTATCCTCCAGTATCTTTTATTCCACTGTATACAGAAACATATCTTCACTACAAACAGAAAACACAGTTGCAGGTGTCCTATAATAAGAGAACAGCATAGTCATTTGACTAATTGCTTGTGTTCCAGAAGATAAGAAATGTTTTTTTGTTCTAAAGGAAATTGTAGATGATTTCTGGGTGCCAAATAGCATAAAATTATCATCCAATTGACGAGATAAAAACTTCTTGATATAAGGAAACAAATGTGATTATGAGATTAAAAAAGGAACATTGAAGTGAGGACTGGCTGAGCTTTAGACACAGTATAGGAGAAAAATATTTGTGTGAACTTTATGTGAATGATTGAGATGAATAAAATTGGGGAAATATTAAAAGCAGGGAACAGAGCAGATGAGAAATGACACAATCATAACTAAATAGTAAATAGTCATAGGACTGTGATTGATCTTGTTAGCCCAGAATTATTAGCCCGGTGATATGCAAAACCATAAACACCAATTCCTTAACCAGTAAAAAAGACGTTTGAACTTGCTCTGTATTAGATCTGATGGCCTTTTATAAGTTAATACAGGACAGAAAAGCCACATACGTGTTATGATGAAGTGGCCATAACCAAACTTACTGGCAATAGGGCAGAGACTTCTTGACCAACCTTGCCATCAACAGACAAGCTTACTTCTTTTTTGTTGTACAAGTCCTTTACCCCAGAAACCAGCATGTTCGTATAGTGAACTGTAATTAAATATGCAAAAGGCTGTGCAGATGAAACGTTTTTAGATGCATTGTCAGGGACTTTTCTTCAAGGGTTTTCTCATGGAGCCTGCCATTCATTGATCTTATTCTGTTTCATTAGATATAAACAGGGAAAAGGAACCTCTGTGCCCGCATGGGTAATACTGTATTATGTATGAGGTTACTGTAAAGGAAGATTACACAGCAGTGTCAGCATTGCCACCAAAGTGCATCTATCATATACATGCTTAATCTAAAAATAAATGTAAATGGAAGGCTTCCAAGCAGGAAGGTATTTAAGTGAACATGTATGCCATGTTAAACATTGTATGGGAGCATTCATTAGGTATTGATGGAAAACTCATCTATGTGACTTCCAATAAACTAGCTTCATTTGATAGGTAGCTGACTTTCCTGGAAATAGAACAAAAGAATGTGAAGTGAATAAGGGTCACTTTCTGTAGTAGTACCCAGAGAATGATGGGCATGAGATAACACATTTACAATACAGCCCCTACTTTTCTGGGTAACACTGAAAGCTGAGGATATATTGTAGCAAAAGAAAGTTAGGAAAGGAAACAATTCTAAATGGAAGAAACGTATGAATAAAAACTTGGGTAAACGTACTGCCTAGAGCAGCCTCCTTGATGTTTTAAATGGGGGAACCCTTGAAATAACTGTTACATCTTCAGGGAACCCCTTCTATAGTTACTATATACACAGCTCACAGTATATTAGTGTGGTGATCAGATCAAAAATTCCTTTTACATTGCTGGCCAGTGATGAGAATTTCACCCTTACAGATAGCCAAAAAGGTAATTGGGGTCACTCAAACTGACTCGAGAATCACAAATTGAAACTTGAGGTTCCATGGAATACTGGTTGAGAAAGACTGGCTGAGCAGCATGATGCTTTAAATTGGTCATATATGTAAAAAAAAAAAAATACCCTAGAAAAGTTGAAAAGTAATAATACAATTATTTTCATGTGTATGGAAAATGGGAGACTGACTTTATTGTTGAATGTTCGAATGCCTTACACCCAATGTTGCTGCCAATAAAGATAAAAAAAAGCACTGCAATGCATGCCAATTCCAAACTATCATGTCTCTTTGTATTTCCAGCTTTGAAGAAAATATATTTTTTTTACTTGTCACTAGGTAACAAAAGTTATACGTTACCATAACAGGAATACATTTTATCTGGTATCTCTCTTCTTTTTATGGGGATTAAGGGACCCAGCCACCCCCCATATGAAAACAGAGATGTATATGAAATACTAATATAAAATAAACAAAAAAAGCTTTTTATTTATTTTTTTTTGTAAGAAAAAGCAAAAACATGCAGAGATTTCATCCCTGAAGAACTCAACTGTATAGAAAATGAACACTTGCTCTCTGACTCCTTTGTGCTAGGGAGAGCTAGCAAATCTGCTTAGATCAAAGAACTGTATAATTTAATAAGACAAATCCGCTGAATCTCACAAACAAATTCACTATCTCAAATCCAAGGCACACTTATTATAAGCAGCTCTCCCTCTCACAGCGTATGTTAAAATATTTGATCATCTGCAAGGTCTTTCTAGTGCATGTCAATGACTTCGCCAACTATGCTGACAAACTGTCTTTTCCTGCTTATTTATCATGGTTGGGAAAATGGATCCACTTCTCTTCCTTTCTGTAGAAAGCAAAGGCTTCTCATCTGAGTACTATACCTACATCTTCATTCTCTGCATTTTTGACAAAAGCTTTCTGGTATGAACGGAGTTTGTATTCCTGCTTCAAGCAAATGTTTATTGACCAGAAAAAATGACAATACCCATCTATATTTAAAAGAGGAGGGAGTTCTGCTATCAGTCCAAGCAGAAAACTTTAGCTGAAGGTACTGTTAAATGTGGCAATTGTAAAATAATAATCAGAAGCAAACAGTTGGGTGGAATGAGTGTGGTCTGGAACCAGTTTACCCTGTAATAAAAGCCCCAAGTAAATAGGCAATTGCGTATACATTTTATTTTCAATAGTACAAAATTGAAATTATGGAGACATTGCACATTAGCATCTTAAAGTGGAACTAAAGTCCCACCTAATTAAATAAAGGATCAGACAGATGGTTGTTGAAAAAAGGTAAAGGCATTATCCCTTCTGCTATAACACATATTACCTGCCTGATCCTGCCAGCAAGGCCGAGCAGCACCAGGGATGGACAAACCTTTGCGTGCTTGCACGAGACTTTCTCATGCCAAGATGGCTAATCTAGATGGCTGAAGATCGTCATTAGGCAGAAGAAGGGAAGCTTCAAAGCCTACTTCACCTAAAGAGTGGAAGTTACCCATGTAATTATAAAAGCTAGGGCATCGTTTCTCAATTGGGTCCCTCCTGGGTTGCTAGGGGTTCCTTGAACAATGAGCAGTTTGTACCTTTCAGGTCAATTTAACTGACACAAATAATCTTTTTGCTATCTGATGGGGTGACATTCTTTACAATAGCCAGCAATGTACGATGCATTCTTCCTACTGATCACCACACTAATGTAATCTGACTTGACATTATAAAAGGAGTTCCCCAAGATCTAAGAAAAGAATTTAAAGGGTTTCCCCATACAGTATAAAGGTCGAGAAAGGCTATGTTAGGGTATGTGCCTTAAACTTATTAACCATAACAAAACAGCAACATTGTCAACTTATATACGATGTCCAGCTGAATGTATGAGTTACCTCCCTTACATCCCTCTACTTACCATTTCTGTTTACTACCTGACGTTCTTGTGACCGTATCACAATTATATAATCTCTGATTAAAATAATGTTCACCAAAACAATCGAAGTGCAAGTTAAACAATAAAGAATTCTGACGTGAAGACCTACTGCTGCGATACAATCTATTCCCTGAAAACAACATAGATGCAGATGGAACCTCATATTATTTCATCATCTAATTTCTACAAAGTAAATTACACACAATTATAAATAGCCCAACCTAATTATACCTTGTATAAATTATGGAAACATACATCTTTATTCAACTCCAATGTGTGGGCACACAAGATGATAACCAATTAACAAAATTTTACAAAAATGAGAAGAAAATAAAAAAGGGAACCTGTCTTAAAGCACTGATACTTGTACCCAAGTATTCAAAGCATCAGTGAATTTAATTTTCTTAACTCCTTACAGCCTTGCAGCCCTTGTAGGGGAACAATTTAATTTCAGACAAGACTCGAGGATAAATTTGTCACCCAGCTTCCTTAAAACAACTGCTAAACAATTGTTTAGAAATAGAGAAAAAAATATCTTTCCTTGGTTGCTTAGGTGTAATGTTCTATTAATGTTTTTAACTAAAGGCAAGACAAAGGAGACATGTGTGATGAATTAAACTGTATATTTAACATCCACCAGGAACTAGGGTGTACCAATCTTGGGGAAAAAAATTACATTCCAGAGTTTTGTTTTAGCACAAGTGTATGTATATTGTTTTTGGATTCCAATAAGGAAAGCTGTGTGTTTTTTTTTGTGTTATAGTGGATTATGAATTTAGCAAGTACTTTCCAAAGAAACTCAATCAAAGACAGCAATTTAGGGAAAAGCGTTAGATGCTAATTGTTACTATCACAGATTTGACCTACTAGTATAACGCAGGGAAAAGGTAAGAAGTGCTGGATGTTAATTAAGATGCCCTTCTGCTTGTCTATTCAACATGAAAACTTGTGGGTAATGTGCAAAGAAATATCTAGGGTAGGAGGTGGTAGTAAAATGTGTCTCTTGTAGCCAGAGAAGCCTTCTTTTGATCCAAAGCAACAGAAGGCAAATTTAGGTCAATAGGGCTCAACACAATGAGCAGAATTTAAAGATGCGAAGAGTAAAGTTCATAGGCAACAGCATAAAAGGCCATTCGTGACTATGTAGGAGTCACGCCTTGCCTAATGCTAGGTAATGTAAAGATAAATTTATTACAAGCATATCAGCATCCATTAGTGAAGTTTAGGCAACAGGGATCCAATCTGGTCCAAGGAGAAATACACCAGTGCGAGGCTAAAGAAGGAGTTCAAAAGATAATACAATGGTTCTAGTAAGTGAGCCAGTATTTGATAATCAGGAGGATTTAGGTAGCGTCAGAACAGCCAGGACAAGAGACCTGTGTGTGGTCATGAGCCAAATGTGGATATGTCTCAGAAGCTGATTAACAGAATGAGGAGGTGTAGGAGCAAGTTCAGCACCAATAGCTACAGGGCCTGCAGAAAGGCCCAAATTTCAAGTAATTTGTCAGCTTCCCCCTGGATTGGTAATAATATGGGCTGACATACAAAACCGGGCAGCACAGTTGGCTCCAAATGTTTGTGTGTTTTCTCCTGGCACTCTGGTTTCCTCTCATATCCCAAACACTTTTTTATAGAGTAATCAGCTTTCACTCAAAAATTGGTGTTAATGACATGTGACTATGGTAGAGACATTAGATTGTGAGTCCCTTTGAGGGACAGTTAGTAAGACAATGCTGTGTTATATGTTGCCACTATAAAAAAAAAAAAAAAAAAAAAAAAATGAAAAGAAATCCTAGGTTTGTGGTACATGTGTTATTGCTTAAGAATTTAAATAAATGGTTTTATTGCCATTTATATAAAGATAATACCAGAATTTGATGATAATACTTTTTGGGAGACCATTTAGTACCTATTAAGTCAGGATCCTGTGAACAAGGCCCATTTCCAGTCACTCAACGGGAACCTCAGGTGCCTGAACTTAAAAATGTAGTAACGGTGAAAGGCAGAACTATAAAAGATTCAGTAAGGCCATAAATCTTCAGATTGGAGGGTTACAATTGAATCTCACCAATATCCTTCTCATAGCCCTACAGTTTGAAAATTTCCTAAGAAAAATTATCCTGGACATCCAGGGCCTTCTGGAAGGATAGACTGGAACTGCTCCAGTGTGCAAGAGGCAGCCTGCTAGCTCTCAGCTTCCACTATAGGGGTAAGGAGCAAAGCTGGAGGCTGTTCTTGAAAGAGATCCACAGCCTATTGTATGGTGTCTGCAGTCTCAATGCAAGCAGAACTGTCGGGCCTGTTCAAGGCCTCCTGCCAATCCCCCTAACCCTGTTGCATTTTGGGTGGATTGGATTGTGTCTCAATACTCTCCCCTGGCCACAGTTACAATGGAGCGGTAAGAATGGATGGTTGCAGCCAGGACTGCTCTGCTGATGCTCCAATTTTCCACAGAGGTAAAGAATCTCTCAAGCAGTGGCCATTACGCAGACCCCTCACATGTGCATTCCCCTTTCTTCCTTTTTTCTCCTAAAATACCACTTGAAAGAAATTCCGATTTAAAAAGGTGCCTTAAAATATTTCAGTAAAGGTGTAGATAATCTTGTGAAAAAAATGGTTACCCTGTTCTTTCACTTTGCTAGTTAGGCAAATCTGAATCTGATCTCCTACTCGCAGGTCATAATGGGCCTATAACTTTAAATTACTAATTGTTTGTTGTTAAGTCAGGGATTTAAAACGAATTCAAAGCATTTATAAATGAAAAAAAAGTTACACATTCAGTGTTGGGAAAAAGCGCACAGATTTCACTGATCCTTAAACAAAGCAGCAGGCTCACATAATTCCAGATGTTGAAGTTAGGAGATTGGCAGTATCCTTACCAGCTGCCTTCCTAATGCCAGAAACACTGGTAACATGTTTATAGGGTTGTATTTAGGGATCCAACAGAAATGTCATTGATAAAGATCAAAATGATTCTGCTTAGGTTGAAGTTCTGTTTAAACAACTGTTTCTGAGACTCTTTGCAGGCCAATAATGCAGTTTTTACTAATTCAATGTGCAAAAAGTATATCTGATCAGTGATCCATACATAGATCTATGAAAGCAATATACAATATCATGGAAAAGACTAAATAAAATACAAAAATGTGTTCATAAACCTCTTAAAGTCCACGTTCAAATGTTACATCTGTTAGTCTGTTTTCAAAATGAAAAAAATAAAATACGTCAATGATAATGTAAACCATTAATGTTATAATGCTCTTGCTATCCATAGTGTTGGCTGTTGTGTTTAGAGAAAGGAGATTAAAGAACAGTATACCCTAAAGCTCATTTCTGGCCAAAAATCCTATCCTTCATGTTTTTTTTGTAAAGAAACTTAATTATGTATTTTGGGACCATAAACAGGGAGCAGGAGACCATTAATATACCTAAGCAAATGTGCTGGTGCAGGCAGCCCCCTTGTCCTGAGAAGAAGTGATGGTGGACAACCAAAAGAAATTCGCCTACAATACCTGCATGACATTGACACCCACAGACGGACGCTGTCTCCTGTAAAAAGAATTGAGAGAACTTGGTACTGGAGCAATGGATTGAGATGAGCAAAAATACATTATTTACATGTATTTAGGGGTAGGGGCAAGTGGATAACCAAAATAAGGACCATGACCACAGTAAACAGAAAAAGCAAGAGAACTCTGGACTGGAACAGCAACATTAGGTGAGTAAAATGTGCGTTTAGAAAATATAAGTTGACTTCCAGTCAACGATTCTCTTTTCTGTGTCACTGTAAGGCCGAAAAGGGGAGAAAAAAATCTGATTAGTTGCTCTGAACAATAACCTTTTTGTTTCTTTTAGGCACAGGGCTTTTCATATTACATACAGTACCATTTGATAAATAGGAAGGGGTGCCGAGGAGTACGAAATTAAGTCATTTAATAACCAAGAAGATTTTTGATGTCAATCAGCCCTCTGGCAGTACAAAAATATTGGTATCATATCTGATCACAGTGCAGCAACAGCTGCCGCCGTTCTGCAGGAAGCCAGTCACATCAGTTGCATCCTGGGCCTGAGAACCTGGGCAGAAGACCTGAGATTTTTCTGCTCCACTGCAAGTGAAGAGAATTTTCTCGAGCCGAGCATCATGGTTGAGCAATTAGCACAGGAGGTGACCAGTGACACAATTTATATGCACAGCAGAAATAAAATCAGGATTGAAAATCCCAGCAGAGTGAGGCAGGAGCTGTAGGCAGAGTGGACGGCTGACTCTTTCCTTTCTCGTGCCTCATACAAGTGATGGGCAGATGTGCGAGAGGAGCACTGAAGCGCACAAACATTTTCATTACGCATCACTTACACAAATCTGTGCTGCTCCATAGCAAGGCAGCTATCGCCATTAAAGAGAAAGGCAGGGTAAAGAAGACCAATAAATTCTGTGGCAAAATATTCTGTTTTTATTTATGTACTAATTAATTGCGCTTACTAGGCGTAAACTGTACTCAGTGATTCAAATTAGATACAATGTGCATACATTAGCATGTCTAGATATAGGACACCGATCTGCTGTTTTAACACAGAAAGGGAACACATCTCAGAAAGTTATGCATAGTGATAATTTATAAGGATTATTTAAGGATGGCTTTCATCAGCCAGCTGCTGTTAAATAATTAAACAGAGATTAATGGCAACAAATGTTACCATTCTAAAAGCTGTAAAAATGGCTTGAAAATTATATTTTATATAATATTTATGTTGTCACAGTTGTAAATACAGTATGAAGATTATATTTTATATAGAAGGCACCCAGTTACATTTTATTTTACTACATAACATTTCATGAAAAAATTACAACAAAAAATGCAGATGATGGATGACAAGTATGTCCAACATGGCGGCTATCACAAATGCATGTCACCATCAAAACACAAATACATATCCAAGCTTGATGATGTTGAAATGTATCATTGCTTGCCTCAAGCATTAACGCTCATGCTGGATGGTAACTTGAGGTCCAGCATCACATTACCATCACCATTTACTCTCTCCAGTATCTACCAGATACTCCAACCACCAACCTTAAGCAACAGAAAACATAACAGTCAGGAACAGCGACACTTCAATTCCTGGACCTGCACAGAAAATAAAAGAAAAGCTCCTATTTGCTCTGTAAACTAGACTTGGATATTCTGTCAGACAGATGAAATGCTTTACTTCTTACACATGTACAGTTCGCCATCTAAACAGTATACAGGACCTAATCATGCAAAATAGTTGGTTCTGGAGCACTATTGTGCTGTAAAATAGGGTGTAATTAAGTTTTAAACACAGATAACATTACTTTGGAACAAGGGCAGATAACATAACTATATCGGCAATAGGGAGCTGGGAAAAAGGTATTGTTTGCATAAAATGCCAGACTGCAAGAAAAAAAGATGGAACAACATTTACCAAAATGTACCGTATTTTTCGGACCATAAGACGCACTGGACCATAAGACGCACCAGTTTTTTAGAGAAGGGAAATGAAGAAAAAAAAAGATTCTGAAACAAATAGTGTCCTAAAATATTTTATGTGCATTAAAAACCAACATCACAGTCATAAACAGATTCAGTTCAGCTAATCTCTCCTCATAGCTGAGCTCCTCCATTCCTTTTATTAGTTTAGTTGCCCTTCTCTGCACTCTCTACAATTCCACAAAATCCTTTTTGTGAACTGGTGCCTAAAACTGGACTGCATATTCTGACCAATGCTTTGTATAGGGACCGGATGATGTCTCTATCTCTGCGGTCTATTCCTCTTTTAATAAAAAAAAAGTACTTTACTATCTTTAGATATTGCAGCTTGGCATTGAATGCGGTTATTAAGTTTATGATCTACCAGAACCCCCAGATCTTCCATTACTGACCCCCCAAATGTATTCCCCCTAGACAGTATGAAGCATGCATGTTGTTAGCTCCCAAGTACATAACTTTACATATATCTATAATAAATGTAATTTGCCACTTGTCTGCCCAATCAAACAGTACATCCAGGTCTGCTTGTAGAATATAGACATCCTGTATGGACTTAATTCCATTACATAGTTTGGTGTCACCTGCAAACACAGAAATGGTACTTTTAAACCCAAACTCTATAGCTGTTAGAGTGAGGGCTAACACACATATTACGCAAACTCATTATCTTAATGCAGGTAGATATATAACTTTTCCTTAAAGTTTTTTAGTTAGATTTAATTCTTTTATAAAATGGTAGCCCTCAAAAAAGACAAACAAATTCAAAATGTTCAATCAAATTTTTGTCACTATAAAAGTTTGGGATATAATAGAGTTCTCAAAGTTTAATATTGAAACCAAGCATGCCTCTGCACTTTTATTGGACTGTGTGACAATAAATGCAGCAAAAACAATATCCTCACAGTGCTGAATAATTAACTCATCTCCTGTCTGTAATATCTATTTGTAACACAACTTGAGTTTGGATCAATAACAAATTTGTATTAAATGTAGGCCATCACAGAGGGGCCCTAAAGATTTACATCACACAAATCAGCAATACATGGAGATGTACTACACAAGTAATGAGCTGTTTAAATTAAAATGTTCCTGGCTAGCAAAAAAAAATGCCACCAGAGCAATTCAGTGGAGGCTGTTTATTAGATCTCAGAAAGAAACAATTGCAGACGTAGTCCGAAAAACAACATCTTATTTGTATTAATAAAACATTTGCACACTTATATCCTTTATACGATTTAGACAAAAAATATCTACAAGAAAATAGGTTTAGACTGACTGGATCAAGAGTTGGGGTTTCATGTACACATTTACATTAGCATAGACTATTGAGGCTTTAGGCCAGCAACATGTTTTGGGAAATAAATGCTGAACCAGGATAAAACCTGAAATATGAGTAAAAACGAAGAGAAAATAGAAAATGTTGCCTCCTAATTCTTTGATTAGTCTATCTAAAAATGTAACTGCCAACTCCCTGGTAATAGGTACATTAGAAAAGATGATGAGGAACAAAGAGTGTTTTTTTTAGGCAATCATATTTCTATGTGCTATTTTTTATAGACAAATAAAGTGAAATAACATAACATAGGCAATACAATTAGGTTAAGTTCTCCTTAGTGGTTATTATATAGTCTATAAACCCCTAAGGGGATACAGTGTTAAACAGTGCTTGTAGAAGGAATGCAAGTCTAGAACCCTGACGCATTTCACCTAAACGGGCTTCCGCGGGGGGAGAAAAAACAGTACTGGAATATATTATAGACATAATGCGATAGACAATCAAAATTACATAATCAAGCTTAGTCATTACATTAAGTTAGCGCAGTAATCACAAATAATTGCGCAGTATATGTAAATTCCATAAGGATATTCATAGGTACTATGTATAAGAAGATAATAATATAATACTAAATTAACTTTCCATCAACACTGTGGTTTCTAAAATCAAACATACAATGGGTGCAGAAATAAACCTACCTACAAACTGGGAGCTAGGGACCACTCCTTTCCTTGCCATAATGTTCATGAGCAAAAGATGATTGGGCTCAAATGTGGGACTACAGTACTTAAAATCCGTAGTAGATTAAAATCTGAATCATCAAGAATGCCCCAGATTTTGTGACACTTTAAAAGACATTTTTAGGTGCCTCCTTTTTTAAAATTAAAAAAAAAAAATTAAAAAAATTCAGCTCTGTATTTATACCAGTAATAATGCAGCTCAAATTAGGGGTGGTAGAAGAAACCCAAGATGCGAATCAGCTGTGCTTTACAGCAAGGAGCATGCTGGAGGAGAAGACAGCTGAGGGACTGAGGGATGAGCTCATCATTCTACTGCTTCTCTTTTCAATGTCTCATCACAGCTATAAGTGTTACCGAATAGCAGCAAAGGAAAGATCTTTGACATGTTTGGTAATTATCACAACTGGACAGACAGAAATAAAAATCCTTTGCCATCTCACCATATTTATTCTGTGTATTACGCTTGAGTTTAGCTTGAATATTTTTAAGTGGCTTATAGGACTGACTTAATTTTTAGAAAATTTACCATGCAACATCTATATAATAGAAAAATATCTTTAAATGCGCATTTCACAGGCACTCTGGCGTTTATTTCTATGTGTAAGCTAATGTTGAATTACAGAAATGAAAAAAAACTATTCATTGTGAGATTCTGTGCCAGTGGCTTCCATAAATAACATTTACATATTCACCTCACAGCTATGAAATGTTTCATAAATTTCTAGATGTTTTCTTCTAGATTAAATTGGAGAGAGAGGTGGTCAGAGTTTTTGGTTCTGAGCAGAATAACGCTTATGTAGAACTCTTGCAGAAACAAGCTTTTGCTCTCATTACACCAGTTACATATTTATTCTGTATTATGGATGTCAAGGCGAGAAACATTTCCTGTAACCCTGGGGATAAACAAGCCATTGAATAAAATTATTTGTATTATTACAATTCTCAAGTGCTAAGCATGCTAGAAAACGAGAGGCCATCTAGCCGGCCCGGTAGTAAAAAATGCTTTTTACCTGGTCCTGGAATAGGGCTTCCCTCTATACCCAGGTGCACTCAGTCATTCTTGCATTATATTTCTACATTGTTAGTAATAAAAAGGCCTTTAACAGACAGTTGTTAGCTGGAAAGACAGCACATGGCTACAAACTGTGCTGGAAGTGTACCACTACAATATGTAGATCAGCAATTGTTCCTAACAAAATAGTTATAACTGACTAAGCCTAAACAATCCATTAAATGCAATCCAGCAAGAAAATCCAGCACACCCAAGTCCCTAACTTTTTGCCACCTGATGTGTATGTCTGGTGAAAAGTCCCTCAGTATTGCTGAAATCTGGGTATAAAAGATGACAGGTTTTCTAGTTTGGTTAACATTACTCCCATGATGCAGAATAGAGCCTTGATGTCAACAGCCCAGCTCAGTATAGGATGCCAGAATACGTCTCTGGGGCTGCCTAAACTGAACGAACTACACGTAACTCTGGCCTGGCCAATGAAAATGATGAAGATCTGACACTCAGAAGAGGACCAGATGAAGAGGGTGGCGTGCCCATGACAAGTGATTGTAAATTAAGTGATCACAATTGGCAAATACGTTTATTGTATTGCAGAAAGGGCCTTCCCCGTCCATTCTTCAATAAGGGATGTCCATTGTAATTTATTCTTTTTAGGGTTGAATTTCTTTGAACTAGACTAGACATGATTGTTCTGAAATTGCTGAGCTGTTGGGATTTTAAAGTGCAACAATCTCTGGGGTTTACAGAGAATTATCTGGATAAGGGAAAATATCCAGGGAGCGGCAGTTATTTGGGAAAAATGCCTTGTCGATGCCAGAGGTCAGAGAAGAATGACCAGTCTGGTTTGAGCTAAAAAAAAAAGACAAAAACTTATATAACCACTCATTTAAAACAAAGTATGTAGAAAAATATCTCTGAATGCATATGTTGTTCCTTGAAGAAGATAGGCTACAGCTGCAGGAGACCACACCAGGTGCCATTCATGTCAGCTAAGGACAGGCACTTGGGGTTAAAATTTGCATGGGCTCACCAAAGTTACAGATGATTGGAAAAACTTTGGTCTGATGAATCTGAATTTCTGATACAACATTCAGAAGGTAGGTGCTATCCTGCCTTGTATCACCTTTTAAGCTGCTACTGGTGGTGTAATGGCGTGGGGATATTTTTGGCAAACTTCAGGCCCCTTAATAAAAAGCATTGTTTATATGCCACAGCCTACCTTTTTTTCAGGGTACCCATCTTCTAAAGGCTACTTCCAGTAAGATAACACACTGCGCAGCACAGTGGCTCAGAAGTAGCACTCTTGGCCTTTGCAGAGTACACTATCTGTGCATCTGTGCATTGGTTTCCTCCAGGTACTCTGGTTTCCTTCCACATCCCAAAAACATGTAGTTAGGGTAATTGGTTTCCCCTCAAAATTGACCTTAGATGACATTTGGCTATGTTAGGGACATTGTGAGCTCCTATGAGGGAAGGAAAGTGACACGACTATCGACTTTGTACAGCGCTGCGTAATATGATGGCGCTATATAAATACTGTAATAAAATAATCCCAAACTGGTTTCTATAATACTCATCATACCCTGGATTCTCATCATGGATGTGAGGTTAACACAATCTGCAGCAACTATGTGATTCGGTGAATCTATGCTACAAAGAATTATAGTTGTTCCAAAGGCAAAAGGGGGTCCAGCTTAGAACTAGCAAGGATTGTATACAAACATTTTAAGAGATTTTATTCTAATGTTGTAATGACATTTGAAAATGTTTCACTATTTAGGAACAAACATTTCAAATATGTTTAATTTTTGTGGCATTACACTTCAATGTTCTGGTTTAAACAGAATAAAATCATACTAAAACTATGGGTAAATACCATCTGGCATCAATTTATTAAGGAAATTTGTGTGTCCTTGTGTCCTCCCTAGCTAACAGAAAGACAATAGGTTCAATTTGGTTGACATTTGCTATGATTAAATTAAGATACATTTTTATAATGGTAAGAAGACATTAAAAAATGTATGGTGAAGTTCTTAGAGAAAATTGCTTCAACTAAAAGTAAAGCTTTGAGAAGATGTATGAATTTCCATTGCCGATTTGTCTTTAAAGGTGCAGACCACAGTGATGTGCAAATGCTTCATCCAGTGGTAAGGAAAAGGCAATTCATTGAAACAATCAAGGCTCATTTATTTTGAACAGTGCTGTCAAGTCTTATTTTAAAAACATGCATACATACAGGGGAGAATGCAAGGCTATCTTTTTTTTAGAGTGCATCTGAACTACCACTCTTAAACCACTGCTGGGACAGGCTAGAGATCAAGCTCCGTTGCTTAACTGCACAGCAAAAATAAGATTGCAAGTTTGGCCATCCTCTGAGAGGGAATTTCTAGATCGGGCTAGTGGCTTTTTTTCTGCTATAATTTAGTCAGAGCCTAAAGTTTGACTTTTACTAATAATCAAAATATTTTACCAGCTTACTACGAACTCAGCAGGCTAGTAAATAAAGTAAAATCATCTCCCTCTGACATATTTCTGTTACTACCACTGTTATTTGTCCCTCCCCTCAGGTACGTTGTCTTGGCATTACCTTTGATTTTGTCCTTTCCATTTCTAGAATCTGCCCCTACCTGTCCCCAGGGACCACCAAACTCCTTGTACAGGCTCTTATCTTCTCTCATCTGAACTATTGTAACATCCTCCTCTCTGGAATTCCCACTTTCTGCTTATTTAACCTCCCTAGCGGTAACACCGAGTGTGACTCGGGATAGAAAAAAAGTTGCCGAAAGTGGTAACCCCGAGTCAAACTAGGGGTATGTAAACCTATGGAAGGTAATAGTAAATACAGTGCTTACCTGATCCGCCAGCGTCCCGCACTGTCCATCGCCGCGATCTCCGTCTTCTTTCTTAGGCGTCTTCTGCACCCGATGAGTCACCGGGGAGTACCCGGTGACGTTGGTGCATGTGTACGTTGCCGGCGGGGCGGGAAATTCAAAATCCATTTGTATTGCATTCAATAAAAAATAACTGTATTGAATGCAATACATTGGATTTATGAGTAAAATCAGTACATTTTTCAAGAACATTTAGTTTACAGTATATATAATAGTATGAGTATAATATGTATTTTCTTTTTTTAATATATAGTTTTTTAATTTATTCAATTTATTGTTTTTACGTGATTCGTGTTTCAAACTTTATTATACTCATACTATTATACTGTAAAATACATTTTCATGAAAAACAATGTACCGCTTTTAGACATATAAAACCGGAAAGAAACGAACCACTAGGGAGGTTAATACCCTGCTTCCCCTATGATAAGGTACTGTCTTATATTTTTTGAAATGCCAAAATATGCCCTAGGTCTTATTTTCAGGGGGATGTCTTATTTTTCCATGAGGAAGACTAGAGTACACATTTATTGTTGAAAATCACTCATGAGCCATTGATTGTCCCCTTCTGATCACTCTGTGGCATTCATGGTCCCCTTCTGATCACTCATGTGCCATTCATTGTCCCCTTCTGATCACTCATGTGCCATTCATTGTCCCCTTCTGATCACTCATGTGCCATTCATTGTCCCCTTCTGCTCACTGACTCACTTTTTTTTTGGCTTCTACGGCCGGGTAACAGACTCCGTTAGGGCAGGGATCAGCAGCTTGCTTGTCCTTCCTGGTGTGGAGTGTGCGGGCCTTTGAAGTTACTTTCAGTTTCACTCTGCACTGCAGCCAGCATCGAGGAGTCACACAGAGGCACACAGTGGCAGGTATCGGTGGGTGTCTTATTTGCGAGGGTGTTTTATTTAAATTTTTGGAGCAAAAATCGGGGGGTGGCTTATTTAATGGGGATGCCTTATCATCGGGGAAACACGGTAGGTACTCAAAACCCATCTTCCTCAAACCCCACCCCCACACCTCCTAGTGTGTGCTGTCCCCCCCTCCTCTTAGATTGCTCTTGTATCTGTGGCTTGCAACCCTATTTAATGTACAGCGCTGCATATTATGTTGGCGATATAAAAATACTGTTTATTATTATTATTAATATTAATAATATAAATAATAAAGTAAATTAGCCTTGTGCACTTTGTATTGAACTAGATATATATTCTTGTTTTACTTGTGATCTCTGATACAGTTAGCATTTAATTGATTTCACCTCCTTAAACTAAACCTAATTCCAATATTCTATGAATATAATGGAATCATTACTGTGGATTAACAATTACTAAGGTATGTTTGAGCAGTTTCACTGATTTGCAGATGTCAGGAGGAAAATAGGTCATTCTGAAGTATGTTCTACCATTCATGTGGATGATTTGACACATTAAGGAAAAAAGTAACACCTGGATTCTACTTATCTGCTGGATGGAAATGGAGGAATAATGTGTTATAATTAGTCACATTATTCAACATCTGGATGGTATACCAGGCTTTCCAGGATGTAGCATTTCATACCATTGTGTACTGCACATGAACTGGAATATAAAGCTCACAGAATATGGTTAAAAGCCAAATGTATCTTTCTAGCTTTTGAAAGCTTTAAGAAGAAAGAGAATAAATCAAATATAAATACTATAATTTTATTACAGTCTGTGTTCCATGGAAGATGTAAATGTTTAATAAAAAAAATATTGAAAGGAAATTACACTTAAAAGAGGAATTAAACCCAATGGATACTTACCTGTCCCCGTTCTCTCGCAAGCACCGCCATCTTCTTCCTTCTTGTTTTTGCATTATAATCATCAGCCGTTCTGATTCGCTGGGCTGGGATAACCTAATTCCAGTGCAATTGTTCATTGAGACCCATCTCCCTCTGGGGAAGCAGGGATTGCTGGGTAGCTTGCCATTCAACGATGAGCCGTGCATAATTACAAGGAGGGCAGAGGACAGCACGCTTTTCGTTTCTACAATCTCGGCATGCACAGTTCCCGACTTCCACAGCTGAAGCTCCAAAGACTTATGTAATACCATCTGATTTACAATGTAGTGGAGTACAAAACATTCATAAACTATTTAACTTACACAACCTGTTTAGTAATGCCAGTCCCTTACATAGGTATAAAAGCTATCACTTGACAAAGGTCTTATAAACCATTCTGTATTTCTCAAATTTGATTTCTTCATTATGTATTTCCTCAATAATCATATGCCACAATTATTACATATTTAGGCTCCCATTTCTCTATAAATTTAAATCTGCAAGTGTTAAGCATAACCCCCCCCCTCCCCCCCCCAATTTAATAAATAATTAATTATATCAGAGAACAAAATTACTTAAAACAAAATATTTTGTGTTTAGCATGCTGCTGGCACTACAAGTTCCTCTATCATTGATTTAGAAGTCTAGTTGGAAGCCGCAGGCACTGTAAGATAAAATTAACTGTCCAGAGATTCTAACAGAGCTGACAATGGGATTTCAGTAGAGTTAATGCATGACTATTGTATCGATGCTACCATTACTTGCTTCGGTGTGGCTTTTTATAGCTTTTCTGAACAAAACTTTGTGTTGTCTACTTTGTGCCAAAAAGAGATAACACAATGAAAAATACACAATGACAGATCTAGATAATTGGATTATCTGCACTTTTGTTTTTCAGGTACGCTCAGAATTATAAATGTAGGTCATAGACATGTGATGACTGTGGTCCAATGGGCAATGATGGGCTGGAATGGGCAATGACTTTTAAATCTACACTAGTAACATATAGCATATAGCCTACCAATGTTTGGTAAGGATTATTTTAAAACCTTGTCCAATCACTAATGTTTACATGACATAAATTTGCTGCCTTTCACTCTGTCTATCTGACATGTAAATGAAGTAACTTCCACATTGGTAATTACAAAGCCCTTGGGTGGTGGAATCATTCCATCCCACTGGTATATCTAAAGACGGCCCAAGGAGGTAAAGAAGTTGATTTTTACATCCACAAATACATAAAAATAAACTGATTTCAAAATATTTTCATCTGATAATCCTATTTAAATTAGTAAGACGTTCACAGAACTTAACAAAACTACATCCCAAACTTAGCAATTTTGGTAATTTAATCAAACACAATACATTTCCTAGCTGATGATCTGATTTCTCCCATACCAGTAATAATAACTGTGGAATAGTTTGTACAAAAAAGTTGGGTGTAATTTGCTGGTACTATAAGATATAAATCAAAATATTAACTCATCTGATAAAATATTGAAGTTCTTCATTAGGGATAGGCATGTTATCTGTTAACACATGAAGGCAATCTGCCAATCACTGAGACCTGCAGTTATCTTTCTACAGTAAAAGGAATGCAGACTCCTCAGTAGAATTCCATTTTTTTTTGAAAGAGTTATCTCATGTTTTCAGGTTGTGAAGATGCTGGATCTCTCTGCATAAAGAAAACAAACTCCAAAGGTTTCCTGGGAGATGAGCCATTCAAAACGTATTAGTCTATTAGCATTTTAATGAATACACCGCAGAGACATTTTGTGTATAGATGATTTTTGGCAACAAAGTCCTTTGAAGGCAATAAAGGTTTTTACATGCACATGATGATCCTTGGCCCATGTAGCCTGCACATGTTCTTCCACCTCTCCGGGCATCCCCCAGTTTACTTTGTTTTAGGGAGAAGAACTGATCTTCCGGGTTAGATTTCATTGGAAAATCCTTACTGCTTTTATCTAGCAATAAGCCAGTTGAATGCAGTAGTCAGAAGATTTATCCATTAACCAATGTCTATAGATACTTTGGGGTAAGTTGTTCACAGTATCACACCCGTTTATTCTATCCAGCGACGTCACTTGCAGTAGCAGGAAAACAAAATAATAGGAGCATCTCCTGCTTCCCTTTAGCCGTGCAGTCTGAGACGTACTTTCTCTGCATCCCCAGTGAACACTCTGAGGCTGTGGACAGCTGAGCAAAATTTTAGGAGAAAATTAGTTCCTGGCTCCATTCTGCCCTGCCATTGGCAGCTAAAATTTTATAGCCTTTTTTCTCTCAGTCACCAGTGCCTGAGCCAACCTGCTGCTGGTGTGTTACTTAGATTTACTGTTGCTGATTCTGCCTTTTTCTAAGACCATGCATTTGTATGCTGCCTGGACCAACTTTGTGCCTGTGATCCCCTCTGCTTTGTCTATGACTGGATACCTTGCCTAGCGGACTGACTACCTGTGTATGACCTCTGGCTCTGTATTCTGGATTTTCCTCTGCTGGAATCTTGGTACTGTATTATCTGTGGGCTCCAGGCCCTCTGTCAGTCTGTAAGATCTGGTGAGCACACGTACCCCAATACTAGTCCCCCAATCTATCGCCGCAGTCTTTACATATGGCAGCCCCCACTCAGGAGACTGGTTGCATCGCCCAGCACTCGGTTGCCCCCAGGACTTGGTGCGCAAGGGATGGTGTCTGCAGATAGGTCAGAAGCTGACCAGAAGCCAACAAATACAGAGTACAGAATTATCAAGAAATCCAGAAACAAGCCGATGTCAACACACAGGAAATCAGTTCACCAAGCGAGGTACAAAGGGAAGGGCACAAGCAGAGCCAGGGTCATAAGCAAAGGTCAGTCCAGGCAGGGTTCAACGGATAGTCAGGAAGAGGCACAGGTCAATAACAGAGAAACACTCAAAATCACTCTAGCACAGGTAAGTCCAGAAGATGCTATAACAGGCACTGGTGACTGGGGGCAGAAAGGCTTTAAAGTCCCAGCAGCCAATAGCAGTGCAGGACCGAGTAGGGAGCTGATAAGCCTCTAGAATCCCCTTCAGCTGTGCACAGCCCAACAATGGATGCTGGGGATGCCAAAAATACATCAGGTTGCACAACTAAGGGAAGCAGAGGCTGCTGCTATCTTAGATCATATTGGCTGCTGCAAATGACATTGCTGGACAGAACAAAGTGTTTATTACTGAGATAGCACACAGCACGGAGTCGTTGGCCAGATGCTCTCCTAACACAGTCCTTCTCTAGACTCCATCCCTTAAACACAGAAGTCCTGAGGGCAACCATTTGCTGGGATGGTGCATCTAGCCTCCTGAAGCTAAGCAAGGCTTTAGGTGAAGACTGGCATCTTGTGAGCACAAGTGCTGCACCTTGGCCTGACATTGTGAAAGTATTTTGTAGGTCACTAAAATCTCAAAAAAATCTATACCATGGTAAAGTATTCAAATGGTATTTTGAATATCTTTAAAACAGTAGCTTTCATTAAAATCATGCCAAGTTAACCTGCCATTAAAATGGATCACTGGACACAAAAAAGGCTTGGTTCACATAAAGGGAGAATGGTAGGGTAGGGCTTGGTTCTCCCCAAAAAAAAAAAGTTTTAGCATTTTGCAAATGTTTGTGCAGGCAGTTGCAAAAGTCTAGCTAAGTGGTGTCCAATTCAAGTCTTTAGGGGAGGAAAGAATGGTGAACCGCGCCTGGACCCAACATGTGGCATCTGAAAAGTTGCACAACAACACTGCCACATGCAACTGCCTGTACAAAAAAGGAAAGTAGCATTTGCTACTTACTCTGTGCAAATTACACCTATATTCATTGTTACACACTACTGACCCCTTTACTCTGACACATTGGGCTCCCTGTCACTGTCAGTACAGTTTGCCCACACCCACAATTTGGTATGGCATGTTATACATAGTTAAGTTCCTCAGGTGCCCTGGATCTTTTACAATGCTAACAATGCCCCTGCTTAAAAAAAAAAAAAAAAAAAAAATTTAAATTTTCCTATTAATGAAAAAGGAATTTTTTTCTAAAGACAAAGCATTCACAGCAAAGTGCAGGATTTTGGCATTTGACAGGTTCTCTAGAGCTGCTGGGACTGAATGAACTCCAGTGCACATGAATGTGAGTTATGTCATCCCAACCTGAATCAAGAAAATCAAAGATCTGACAAAAGGAGCAGAGGAAGATAGCAGTGCCTGTGTTTTAGAGCAAGGTCAGGTGAGTGAAAATAAAAAATTGCATTCAGGTAGGTATGTCTTCTTTTTTATTGCAAAAAGAACATCATCTTCTTCAATAAAGGACCTGCCTGACCTAAATTTTTTTAACATTTAGCTCTGCTTTAAAGCGGATACATGCTATATGTAATGGAAACACAACATAGTGGAAAAAATTGCAAAAAAAAAATGTCTTTAGTGCTGAGCTGTGTACGTTATATGAACAAATCCTTATATAAATGAACCAAGCAAATCACTCAGGTACGTCTAACGAAGGTAGATAGTATTAGCTAATTTTTAACAACCCTATCAAGCTTCAAAATTGTTGCTAGACATTTTCTGCTGGATTCACCAGATACTTGAAAGAAAAAAAACACAAAAAATAAGTGTTACATACACAGACACCAATAGTAGAGCACCCCTCCGTACTTGTGTTTAAATGTAAGCCTTGGTCTTTGACTCTGAATGGTCCACTTAGAAAATGAGAATGGGGTGCAGTGTCACCACTGGTACACACTTCTTGCTGGTTTAAATTACAGTGGAGCAGATATTAGGAAATCACTTCTCCAAACTTTGTCCAATATTAGGAAAAATCATTTAAAGCAAAACTATTTTTGATCCCTGGGTGTCATAGTGTTGGGAGAGTTTCAGGAATGCACAATAAACTTACTTTGCCCATTTAAATAGGGATACAACTAGATTCACTTTCTCATAGACGCACAGTAGAGGGGTATCAAAAGGAGATGAGAATATGGGTTAAAAAAAAAAAAATCTTCTTTCTTTCGATTCATTTGAATGCACAAGATGCAGGATTTCTAGTGGTCACAATGAATGAGTAATACACCTCTCTCAGCTAATGGAAGTATCAATATTTTCCTAACAACATTTTTATTGAAGTATCCAACAAACAGGACGAGACATCTCATAAGCAAAGGGAGATGGAGAAACTGTGAAGGCTTATAACTCATCTTATATGTTTAACTAAAGCACAATATTGTATTATTACCACTGCTATTTATGTGCATTTAATTTTTCATTCCGGATATTCACCTCATTGCCAAGATGAAAAGTAGACGGTCCCAGCTCATATTTTATTCATGTCTCCGAGGCAGAGGCAGCAGCGTATCAGTGCAGAGGGTTTATGTAATACCAAGCGCATTTGTAAAGCAAAATCATATTACAATTCTACTGTTTCATTTGAATATTGAACACTTACACACTACAAAACTGCCAGCTTTCAAATGTAGACAATAATTGTGGTCAGAGGCTTTGTTACATGAAAGCTGATATTAGAAACTATAATGCAATGCAATATCATAATATATATATATATATATATATATATATATATATATATATACACATATACACACACACACAAATAATCAATAGCTATTAAAATATCTCTTAATGTCGGAACCCTTTTGCGCACTTTATGACTGCAGTGTGGACACACAGGAATCGACATTGTTGCTGGAGACTGGATCTTGCCAATTATGCTACAAGCATTAGGATGAATATGTTCCAATAGACTACTGTTAATGTGCCATGTCTATAATGCTTCTAGCTTCATAATCCAAAGAACTCTTTAATAAAAGAAACATGCATATCATACAAGGGGGTGCTGAGAAGTTCCTGGCTTTGTCCCCTTCCAGATGAAATAGAAAATTAAGTGTTGGGGCATATGACTAATATCTTGGTATGTAACTGTGCAAATATCAGGTGTTTGCGATTCTTAAAACTGTTTTTTCTTTTAGTGAGAAGCTGTGATGGCAGAAGCACATGCAAGTTTCACGTCGTTGAAATTATGGGCCGTCATGAAGTTTTTGTTTCTCCAGGTAAAGTCAACAAAGGACATTCACACTGAGATTTCACAAACACTGGGGGAGAAGTGTCCTTCCTACAGCACTGTCAAAACCTAGATATCTTGTTTCAAGACTGGACATTTCACCGTTGAAGATGAGCCCCGCAGTGGGCGCCCCCAACCTCAACTGACCCGGCAAACTGCGATGCTGTCCATGAGGTGATTATTCCAAATCCAAAGAAGTTCCGAACCCAGAAATCGGACAAAAAAATTATGGCGTCCATTTTCTGGGACAAAGAAAGTATTCTGTTGGTGGACTACCTACCTCAGGGCTCTAGTATCACCGGACAGTATTATGCTAACCTCCTGGACCAGCTGAAGGAGGCAATTAAGATGAAACGCCATGGAAAGTTGACCAAAGGGATCCTATTTTTGCAGGACAATGCACCTGCACACATGTCCAATGTTGTGGCTGCCAAATTGGACACCTTTGGTTTCCATCCCCCTACTCACCTGACCTGGCCCCTTCGGACTATTATCTGTTTGCGAATTTGAAGACACACCTGAAGGGGCAACATTTTGAGGACATTTCTGACGTCAAAGATGCTGCTGAGAGCTGGATTGTGGACCAACCAAAGGCCTTCTTTTGAATGGTCTAGAAAAGCTGCAACTATGCTTTACCAAGTGCATCAGTCTCAGGGGGGAATATGTTGAATAAATGTATTATTTCATAACTCTGGCTCTCTTCTTTCTAGGAAAAGCCAGGAACTTCTCAGCACCCTCTCGTATGTAATATCTGTATTTTTTATTGTTTAATATTCACAAATTTCCAAAATAAATAAACATAATAAAATATTAACATGAAGAAGGATATGCTAACTATACCCACCCTAAATTGCATAAATTCCACTGCTTTTAATTTTGATAGAAGTACCCCTTTTTCAGGACTGACTCTTTAGGAAATAAAGTGTTTATGAACTCCAGAACTTTTTATCCTATCCGCATCTCCATTACACAGGGGTAGGTGTTCTGAAATTCAGAGCAAACTGGGCAAGACTGATAATACTGCTTCAAATAAAACTGCAGAAGGCACAGGATCTTGTAAGCTCAATAGATTAATGGCAAGATCAAGGTTAGGGGTTGCACCTTCTGACTTTCACAAATCCTTGGATATCCCTAAGACCCATCCCTAGAACTGTGATAGTAACTTCTATCAAGTTTTAATAATACCGGCACATTCATGTTTATCTGAGACTCGACCTCCCCTGATGAAGCTCGATGGTGAAACACGTTGGGGATCAAGACTGTTTTCCTCCACATTTTTGTATTACGGACTGACAAATGTATCTTGGATCATGAATGTGTCAGTGGAACACTGTATCTGAACTAATGACAATCCTGTTATTAATGTAATAAACACAATAAATTGTATGTATTACAAGTAATGGGAGCCAGATGAGGAGGAAATGTACATTTAGGGGTTGACAAATTATTTTGTATAAGAGAATATAAATGACCCCAAGTTAGTGGATGCCAATTGTGTAATACTTTCCTTGAGTGTATTGCCCTGTCAGAATATGCCCCATATCGTTAGAGGATACTACTTTCTATGAACATCTATTCATAATAGGCTGTGAAAAGCATTGGGTTCTAAAAAGAGACCATTTGAATCTCATAAAAGGACATTTATGTACAAAATCACATTTAAAGGTCAATGGGAACAGAATCAGGATAAGAGAACATGTTTAGTGTACTAAAACAATTAAAACTGGAGTGAAGCTATAAAAAAGAAGTAGGAAAAAAAAAAAAAACATAGCTAATACTCACTTTTCCTGTGGTAGGCCCTAGAGACCATAACCCAGATTTAAATCAGCACAGGGTCCTCTGATAAATAAATAAATTAAATATTAAACTAAACAATTTTATACTTAATATAATAAAAAAAAACTATTAAAAAAAGTATAATAAATTGACCAGTTGACCATAAGCTCATTCCCAAGTGATCCCCTTTCTTCCAGAAACCATGTTTAGAATGTATTAAGTTTTACCAAAACAATAGAGGGATATTGGATTATCCCAAATTGCTTGGAAACTATCCTTGCCTAGATCCTGGCATTGAAGCTTAAGCCATTTTTTCCATTTTTAATCCACCTGGATAGGAATAATGTATATGACAAATAAAGTCCTCCCTGCTAATTAACCAAAATGTTACCTCTAATATCATATTTTTACTGCTTTTTACCAATGCATGAAGGGAGGATAATCTCCGTATGTGCACACTTCACCACTTGCTCGATACTAAAAATAAGCATTGCTTATGCTAAAATTAAGACTAATTACAGCTGTCCACTTACTCCCTTCCAGCAGTAATGGTAGGAATGTAATGGTAAGAGACATGTCCACTTACCTTCCTGGTCCTTTAACGAAATTTGGCTTTTATTAATTAGGACTCCCTTGTCATTAAAGGAAATAACACAACAGAATGCAAGTTGGCAGCATAATATTATTAATACACAGTATTTATATAGTGCCAACATATTACGCAGTGCTGTACAAAGTCCATAGTCATGTTACTAGCTGTCTCTCAAAGGAGCTCACAATCTAATGTCCTTACCACAGTCAAATGTCCTTTATCACAGTCTAAGGTCAATTTTGGGGGAAGCCAATTAACCTACCTCCATGTTTTTGGAATGTGGAAGAAAACCAATGTACCCGGAGGAAACCCACACAAACATCAGGAGAACCTGCAAACTCCATGCAGATACTGTCCTGTACTCGAACCTGAGACCTAGCGCTGCAAAGGCCAGAGTGCTAACCACTGAGCCACCGTGCTGCCCACATTATTATTATAGCATACACAGATAACTCCTTTACACATCATAACCACAATGTTTCCTTCCTATGCTCCTGTGTGAAATAGATAGCTTTGGATCCTTATCTAATTTTTACAGTTAATCCTAGCAAGTCTGAGATATACATTTCACTATTTCTCAAGATAAAATCAAGGCTACTTGATCTAGATGAAGCTGCAAAAAACATGGAAATTACAGCTTCATTCTAAGGCTTGTCTCTTGTCAATAACATGATCCAGGCTCCTGAATTAGTCAGTTTTGCTTCTCAATGTTGTATCAAATTTCCATCTGCGATTAGATGTTAAACTTGAAACTGGAATTTTAAATTATACTATTCCTTTACCAAAGACTTTCTAGCAAAAGCTAGGCCAGATTGAGGACAGCCACCACAACCACAAAACAGCCTTGGAACACATGCACGTATTTTCACCTGCACTCGATACCAATACAAGACATAAGCAGTCATACAACAACACACAGATTAGATCACACAAACCATTTGATGCTCGAGTTTGAAAAACTCTATAGCTCTGCAATGCGCCGTGAAATCCCCACACCACTATGCAACACAAGCCACAGTCAGACTTTGCTAACAATATAATTGGTCAATTTGCCTCAGTGAAGAGTGGTGGCCCCAGAGACCCCAATAAAGATTTTCCTATGCGACGCCTTTGGACAAATGGAGAAAATCCATGCTAAAGCCTCTTTTGACTCTCGGTGGCTTAATCAGGGAACATTCCTCCCATCAGCACCCAGGGCTGTGTTGCTAGGAAACCGCTTCTTTACAGCGCAGATAGGAATGCGCCGAGCAGAGGATACATTTCTAGGCTGTCAGGTGGATAATTGGACGGCTGTGCAAGGGTACACGAGAGACGAAAAATGACACCTACTACAATCCTTCCGGTAACAAACCATATTAGCCTTAGAATAAATCTGGGATTTATTATAAATGCAGGCAGCTGATGCTACCATGAATATTTGTATTATTACTGTCACACAGCCTGCCACAGGCTTAAACACCTCTCACCTCTTGTTCCAGTGCTCTTTTATTATTCATTTGCCACTGGAAGGTATATTTTTGTCCTTGTTTAGTGCATTGTTTAAGGTGCTGCAGAGAGAAGGAATCAAAATTCAGGAAAGAACTTAACTAAAACAAATATAACGACCAATCTTTTCTGTGGCTGCATTTACTCCTTTGATGGTATAATACAGGGCAATTACACCTTTCAATATAATATAACCAAGTAAAAAAAAAGGGGTAAGGCAATCAATTTGTGTCATTTTAGGGAAAAGAAGATAAGACGACAAACTACACAACAACAACACTTTTATTTAGATTTGATCCAGAGACTGGATACTTATTGGAATCTCTGGATATCTCTATTTTCTTGGATAAAGAATATTTAGAATGGGATAAGGGTTATTTTTGTCCTTCCCTATAAGAACAGTGTTCGGCAGCTTGCTTTCTCTGCCATGCCTCTACATGTTTTTATTGTTGCCAAAAGTGAAGGAACTACACAGATTAGACCCTTGTCTCCCTTGTGGGGATAGTCTGAAATTACCTCCAGAGAAAGCAGACCAGAGTGTCTGTGAAACGCGAAAAAACTGTGAAAAAACTTGACACCAAATCACGGTTAGAAGTTCCTTCATATTTTTCCTGTGTTTCTTTAATCGTTACTATGTTTTTAAGAGTACAAATAAGATAAAATAAAGTAATAACGTTAGCTGGCATTTTATGTTATATTTATAATTTATATAACCTATATTTGTAGTTTACAATTAGAGGCCCTAAAAGTTTCAGTTTGGTTTTGTTAGTTGGTTTGTAGGATAATGTTTATTATTGTATTAACCACCTGAGCGTTACACTGAGGTCTAGATTTCTGTACCAAAAGTGATCCACTGTTTTTCATGAAATTTTTTTTTTAAATTGTAGACCTGTAACTTACAGAAATATGTCCGAACAGGGTTCTAGTAGATACTATGAATATAAAAAATGTTTGAAACACACAATCATGTAATAAAATTAAAGGAAATTAGGCGAAGATCAGCAAAGGTAAGATAAGACACAGTGTTACACACTAGCCATCCAGGGAATAACTGGCCTTTTTTAAAACTTTGATTCTGTATTTATTGGGGTTTGTTTTGAAATATTTTGTATTTGATTGGATACGGGAGTTTGTATCCAATCCAATACAAACTAAGAATTTGAATTTGCAAGTTATTTACTTTTATTTTATTTTTTTTATTTTTTTGTATTGGATTGGATACAGGAGTTTGTATTCAATCCAATATAAAATGAGCGTTTGAATTTACCAGTTATGTACTTTGTATTAATTTTATATTATTTTGTATTGGATTGGATACGCAAGTTTGTATCCAATCAAATACAAAATATAAATTTAAATTTCCAAGTTATTTACTTTTATTTTATTTTTTTTTTATTTTTTGTATTGGATTGGATACAGGAGTTTGTATTGAATCCAATACAAAATGAATGAATGAGTTTCTATTTGAATTTCCCGCACACGCGCCGACGTCATCACGCACGCAGAAGCCTTCCGTTTTTTTTTTTTTTTTCTCTGCCGGACGGCTTCTTGTTTCACAGATCATCCGGCGCTGGACGAAGAAGGACGTGGACGATCAGCGGGACCAGGTAAGATACCGGCCGGCATCTTACCGGTCCCGCTGGCACCCAACGCTGGAGAGGGAGATCGACGGACGACGATGGACGGAGGACGACGCTGGAATAGGAAAACGACGCTGGAATAGGAAAACAATGCTGGATGTGCACAGCGGGACCATGGAGGTAAGGATGTGACAAAAATACGGGCTTAACCATCCTAGCCATTTTTTTTTGCCCGTACGAAGGTCGAGCTTAACGGCTAGGTGGTTAAGCTGTCCGCTTACAGATACCTACAGATATGAAAATTTTAAAGCTTTAAATTTTCACTGATTGTAGCTGCCACAAAAATGTACTACTGTGTGAAGGATAACACAATTTGTATTACCAAGACAAAAAAACAACATTTGTAAATATTCCCGTACACTTCCCATACTGAACTAAATCTATCTCTTATTGAATTAATTATAAACTCTGTAGGTTGACTAAATTATAGTAGGAATTTGGAACTTATCATACCATGATCTAGAGTTATATCATGTTTAGATGTTTTAGAACAGAAGCTATTGCAAACCTCCTGAGGAAGCACACCAGTTCTACCTACCCATTTGTAGGTCTGTGAGAAAACTTTTTGGTGGTAGTAGCATTTTGTCTAATGGCCCTTGAGGCCCCATTGTCAACTTGTTTTTAAAACTGTTGATAATGTTAATTGTGTTACTGTTTTTTATTGATTTGGTAATAAAAATATGTGCTTTTAAAATTTGTACCCAACAAATCCCACTTCAGACCACCTTTGGAATTTCTTTTGTTCTATTAGGATATAAGCCCCCTTTTTTCATGTATAGGTCTTTTGCTAATCTTTGTAGTTTGACAAACATACCTCCGTCAAAATATGTATAAAATATGTATGTGTATGTACGTGTAAATTCCCCATTGATTTAGGGCCTACAAAGCTTGTAGGAAGAGGGATCATGGATACAGCATTTAAAGCATTGAATAGCATACTGCAATTAAGAAAGTTGTGTCAGATTCTACAATGTGTTATCCAGATCATAATTTGCTGTAGTAAGATGCCTGATTTGCTACAGAGTTGCTTTGCTTTTCTTTCAGAAGGCTATAGGGCTCAACCAGCTATTTTAAGATGAGAAGTGCCAGTGCTCACAGCAGCCTTTTTACAAGTTTTTATTCCATTTTGTATGTGTATGTTCAGCTGAAGTTAGCAGATTATACTACACAGATCACTTTAAGAGGAGGAACCAACAGTTAAACAGATGGGCGCAGTAAGTGCCTGAAGGCAGCTGTCCAAATGGCATGCAGCAGATCATCTTTGTTCCCAGTGCATCTCTGCAAGCTGTGCTTGCATGTACACTGTGCAATTTGCTTTTGTAAGTCTGCTAGTAAAATAAGTTAAAATCTTTCAAGAGGGTTACGTTATCAGCAATATGTATTTGTCTGAAAGATCACAATTTAGTGTTGCCAAAATTAGTTGATAACTTTAAGCATCTCTAATTGCAGGTGAAACCTTTGCCTTTCATGACACACCTTTGCTTGGGGTGCTGTGTATATTAAGCCCTGTCCATTTGGTGGTGTGTTTTTATCAGGAAATTCTATGTGATTATACACTGGTATTAGGTGTCTGTCCACAAAAATCAGTGAAATACACATTTAGAGTTACTATTTTATATTTAGACATGTTTCAATATATTTATTTACAGCTTTATGCAAATGTATTTGTGTGATTACTGGTAATCAGATAGTGTATATCAGTGTTTCTCAACAAGGGTTCTGTGCCGTGGAATCAGTGTTTCTCAACAAGGGTTCTGTGCCGTGGAACCATAGATTTCTTCCAGCGGTTGCAAGGGGTTCCTTTAGCAATGAGCAATTTGTGCCTCTCGGGTCAGTTTAGAACATTTTGGTTCTTTAGGAGCAACATTCTTCCCACTGACTATCCCATTACTGTACCGTGATCTATGAATTTATTAATTATAGCAGGGGTTCCCCCAAGTTATAAAGGTCGAAAAATACTGGTATATATTGAGTACTGCCTACTTTACAGTATTGCTTTTCTATTATTACTCCATGCTTTTACAAACTAAAAATAATTTAAAAGTTCTTAAAAAAAAAAAAAAATTCATTGAATTTATTAAAAAAAAAATGTTCCAACACCCCCAGGAAAAAAAACTTTAATTCTTTAACCACCAAGAATATCAGCTCAGCACACTAGGTATAGAATAAAATCACAAAACTTCCTTCTGGGTAAGCTCTCTTTGCAAATTAAGATCTCTTTAATTTTTCAATAAGTAAATATTCATAACAAAGCTATTCCCTTCAGTTTTTTTTATAAAATTATATTTTTAATAAAAATGGGTTGTTTGTAAAATGATATGTCATATGTAGGTTGCTAAAAGAACCTAAAGAAGGCTCTTTCTTTATTAAGAAAATAACTATGTTGGCTTCTTAGCAAACCCTCTAAGGCTGTGAATTTGGTGATTAAATAACACCTAATGCATGACATATGCATAAGTGGAAAGGACTTCTGTACACGCTGCTTGCAATTAGAAAGCTTTCTACCTGAGCCAACACAGCACATGGGAGCCATCACACCTTTTCTAGCTCTAATGGTAACCACTAGCCAAGTTTACAGTAAAACGTCATAAATAGGTAGACTATGGTTACATAGCCTTAGTAGAGGCTGATAAAATATACTCCTGAAATAAATACAGATCAATATAGGAATAAAAGTTAATAGGGAATATCAACACTGAAATGCTGACCCACTCGGCAGTATTTTCACAACTGCTAGCAATTCATCAGCTAGGTCATATTTAGGGAGCTAACTATTGCCAAAGCACTATCTGATCCATTATAGTTTTATCTCCTTCATATCAGTTTCTTACAGACAATGATTTTGCAAGAAGGAAACAACCCTTGGGGAAATAAATTCTTGTTTTCTGAAGCACAAAGTACATTTGGGATTCTTTGAGATGTGCTGGCAGTTTTCTTTCTTCTCAGCAAAAAATCTTAAATTATTAACAAAAACCTTTATTTTACTTAATATCCTGCATTTCTTTTTTACCCGTTTTGAGTGAATTAGTAAAGAAAGTAGAAAATCCTCACTATATACACAGTATCATAATAAATATATTATATATAATTCTTTTTAAAAAGAACAATACTGCTGGAGAAGTTCATATATTTTTCGTATATATATAGTTTTTCCTTAAGTGCCTATTATATCTTGAATAGTTTTGGAGTATTTTAATCCTGAATAGATATTTTTTTTTAAACTCCCCGAGGATCAATATGAGTTTACATACAGTTCTGCCATTCTCCACTTGTAGAATGAGGCTGTTAGGAGACAGTCTTCTGGCGGACAATCTTGGGTGAACACCGCAGTAGATCGCTCGGCCCGTTTTCTCCGGCAGCAGCGCTTACAGCAGCAGAGGAGTTCTAGGAATTAGTCCTCTGAGGCTTGCAGCAACCGTGTTTCCCTTTAGCTGTGTTTTACCTCTAAGCATCCCCTGCACCGAGACTGCACCGCTAAAGGGGATTTGGAGCTGTGCTGCAGCTGATTAGCAAAATGGTTCCTGATCAATCCCATGCTGCCACTGACTGCTGGGTCCTTATAGACTCTCTACTCTCAGATTCTAGTGCCTACTGTAGCGTTTAACTGGGCTTATCTGTGCTGCAGAGTTTCTTGTGTTATTTAGTGTCACAGACCATTGCCTGTTCCTGACTCATCGATTATACACAGCCTGGACCAATCTCTGCCCGTGACCCGGACTTGTGCCTACTCCCTCCATACCTCTTTTCCTGGACTGATCCCCTGTGTATGACTTTGAACTCTGGATTTGCTTTGTAGTTCTTGTACTACTTAATCTGCGGGCCCCTGGTCCTCTGCCAGCCCACCCCCAGATGCCATCATTTGTGCATTAAGTCCTGGGGCAACAGTGTCCTGGGAGACACAACCAGTCTCTCAAGGCTGAGCGGGGGGCTTGCTAAAAGTGAAGACTGCAGCGTTAGATTGGGGGACTGGTGTCCGGTGAGTACTGATGCCGACCAGGGCCTTACATATGCAATTTTTATATTTAAAAACAAAAATAAGTCCTAGTTGGCAAAACTGTCCATCAATAATAGCAATGGCATTATAATGGGAAGCCAAGTGGCAATTCTTATGGTATGTCTGCAATTCAAGAATGTTTTAACCTTTTAATAACCTAGCACACACATGGGCAATTTAAAACTGGATCCACAGGGGTACTTCAGTGAAAATATTAGGTCACAATGATAAAAAAAATGTGGCTTGGTCTCCTGATTTTTGTAATGGACTGCATCACTGACCAAAAGGGAGTTTTAGATGGTGGCAGGGAAGGATCAAAATTCTGCTAATGACCAGTTTAGATCTACATATACCTTGCTAAAATGCCAAAAACTTCAATACTTTTCCTTTTCAGAGACCAAAATGGTATAGTCCTAAATACTGGGACACATATATAAAAAAGGCTACAGGGCATGTGAAAAAAGAGATTTTTCCAGAAATGTCATGTATTTTGTACATGTACATAAACTGCCTGACCTGCAGAGTGTTCTCATAAAGTGCTCATTGGTACATAATCATGTCTATCCAATACAGGTCACTGTCATCATGTATGAACTGAAGGAAGAAACCACATGGCAACTAGACTTTCCAGAAGAATGATTACACCAGAAACTACATATTTTGTTAAGATTGGGCTTCCCTAAATGCCACACTTATGCAGAGGACTTCTGAATTTGAGATGCCATGTCTGAACATCCCTACGTATAATTACCCAATTCAGTATACATTTATATATGACTGAAAAATTATACAACGTAGTATACCAGCTTTACATGTAATTAGGCTACATCACCTAATTACTGCAAATTTTTAACCTAACACACCTTTAAACATAATTATGTCATTTACTACACCTTTGCACATAATTACATGTTTCATTACATTTTAAATATACATTTATGATGATAACCTCCACTCCTGATACGTTTGACAAAGTACAACGACATTATAATGAAGGAAATATATTACTGTAGCGGACATTTGACATATTACAAACATACCACATGACGTTGTTTGAACTGCAATAAACTCAGGGTAATCCAGACAGACGCATACACAAGTCACAAAAGACATTTCCAATGATGTAAAATTTCATGGAATTGTTGAAGTTGCTTTGCTGTACCCTATTAATAACCTGTTTGTCTTCTGTTCCTGGAAACATTAATGTTTTATTCCACTTTTTATTGAAATCTCAAATGTGGTTTGTATCAACCAAAAAAACACGTGGGTCCTAATGGCCTGATCAAATGTAGGTAAAAAACAAATCGACTGCGCAATCCTGATTATAATTCTAATCCATTCATAGACATTTTTTAAATGTTTATCCATTTAAACAATCCAAAGAATAGAGTATAGAATGGAGGATATTAAGTAGTCTGAATGGAAAATACCAAGTCACATTGCTTGTTTGTCCCTAGGGGTATGATCTAGTCAATTTTGTGGATACATATTTGGATGGTGGGGAAGGATTTTTATTACCAGCACAGAGGAAGGCATGATTTAGCAGCATTTGTGAGGGGTCTTAAAAGGGGTAGGCAATGTACCTTTTGCAATAAATGAAATTTGCACGCGTTCTTAATGTTTTCCTTAACGTGCAGTTCTTTGTGCAGTGCTGGGTATCCCAGCAAACCCCTGGCTGCCAAAAGTGAATTAACCTCTGTGCACATGCACATGTGCAAATTAATTTCCAACTGGCCAACCAAGAGGGTTGCATGGACTGTTTGTGGAGTGTTCATCAATCTCTGCTATTTACAACTCTAGTTGTGGATGTCCAGCTCAGGTAGTAGTTTAACATGTTGCGGACTGAGCCTCTTAAATGTTTGGGGCATATGTCTTCGGGTAAACCCCTGATGCAGGTGTTGTTTAGAACATCAGTTATCTCTTGTGTGGGATGCCTTAAAGCAGGGGTGTCAATTTCTGACCCCCAACGTCCTTTTCTTTTGGCCCCCAAAGGAATCATAAATATGAATTGCAACTGGCCAGCCGCTGGATTGAAATAGCGCTGCTATTACAATTCCCGTCATCACTCGCGTCTATAGACCAGCGGCCTCTCTGCCTATGCGTGGCCCCGCACTGGACTGTTTTATAGACACAGGGAATTGTAGTAGCGGTGCTATTTCACTGCAGCAGCGGACCAGCTGCAATTTATATTTAGGATTCCTTTTGGGGACGAAGCGGGCCAGAAATTTACACCCCTGCTTTAACGCATTCCACACAAGAGATAACTGATATTCTGAACAACACCTGCATCAGGGGTTTATCTGGAGACATATGCCCCAAACATAGTTCCAGCCACTCATAACATTAAGCTCCGCATTGGACTGTTTTCTTGACGTAGGGAATTGTAGTAGCGGTGATAAGTTTGGCCCGCCACTTTGTCTAAGTTTGTAGTTTTTGCCCACTGTGTATTTGAGTTTGACACCCCTGCCTTAAATTGTTTGTAAATACTGCCTCAAATATGGCTTGCCTGTTACCGTGTTTCCCCGAAAGTAAGACCTACCCCGAAAATAAGACCTAGCACTTTTCCCCCAACCTGCCCTAATATAAGACCTACCCCGAAAATAAGACCTAGTAGAAAAATAAAAAAAAAAATAAAAAAATAAAAGCAAACATAAATTAAAACAGTACTCACCGAGCGGGAGACAGCGGGCGTACACACAGCGGGCTAACACACAGCCGCACAAGCCGATGCTTTCCTTGTAGTTCCGGCTCCTGTCACAGGCGGAGTGATATTACATGCACTTCGCCTGTCAGAAGCTGAAGTGCATGTAACTAGGCTAGTTCTAGTGAGCCCTTAAAAATGTGTTAAAAAAAAAAAATTAAAATAATATACTCACCTGATACGCGATCCTGCGTGTGTCTCTGGCTGCAGCAGCGTCTCTCTTCTCTCCTCTGCCAGCATCGTGTCTTTTCCTGTTTGTAAAGCAGAGCGAAAGAAACCGGCACAGCGCCACCTGCTGTTCCCTGTCCTAACTGCCGAACAGTGGAAAAAAAGCACAGAGTGATCAGAAGGGGAATTTGGGAATATGGTAAGTGTTTTTTTTCATTAAAAAAAGTATATAAGACCTACCCTGAAAATAAGACCTAGTGTGTTTTTGGAAGCCCAAAAAAATATAAGACAGTGTCTTATTTTCGGGGAAACACGGTATATCTCCAAAGATTAGAATGCCAGGATCCCAGAGAGATCTTTCGTATACTGGGGAGAAGGTATAGCTCAAAGCACAGAGGTGAAAACCCCTCTGAAGCACTACAGAGAGGTTGTGTATTCAATGGAGCATGGGGTGGAAGTGGGACCAGAGCTACAGTGGTAAATGAAAGCTTAAATGGGGATTCCTTCTAGTTTGTGGGGAATTAGATTTAATAGAGAGAGGAACACCAGGTGGAACCATCCAAAAATAAGGCATGGCAGTCAAGCAGCTCATGCTACAGGAGTAGGAGGCGTCGCCACTCCATTTAGTGGCGGACAGTCAAAGAGACAATAAACGGCCGACTCTGGGGGCAACTAAAATCCTGAGGACCTTGCCTTTTTTTGCATCTGGTAAATGATAGGGATCTGTAGAATGCAATAAGGGTTTGATCAAAGTCAAACCAGGAGTCGCACTAAAATGCATGCTATTTACTGTTGCATATTCAGACTATACCCTCTTCCCCAACAAAGCTTTGATTAGCCATACTAAAGCCGCCCCAGAATAAACTTTACAAGCAATGACTCAAAAGTAGCTAAAATTTAGTACAATGTAAAGCCAGCCTAAAGCATCACTAAAGCCAATAATAAAAAATGTAATATATTGCAGCTTACAAGTCTTTAAATGCAGTCACTGCATTTGTTTTAATTGTTCAGACTTTTCCAGTCCACAGAGGTGAAGTTGGCAGGGATGGAATATTCTGTTTGGCGTTTTATTGCAGCAAAAGTCGGCTTACTATAGGAAGTCTGTAGCTCATCAGATTTCTGGCAGGACACGTTCAGTAATATACTGATTAGGCCAAAGCATGCAAATATAAGTTGTTTATTGTTAGTTTGAAATTGAACACTAAGAGTTTTAATAATTGTATTTAGTTTTTTTTTTTTGCTGGAGATATTCTAGGCAGAGCAATAAAAAATGTTCATGTACATGTTTAATTACAATCTACCTGGCATGTACATACATCATTTAGTTTGGATAAAGAGAAACACAAAGGGGGTTCCTCTTTAAAAATAGAAAACAAAAACAGATTATTTAACTTTTATCAAGACTTAATTTATTTCCCATCAATGTGATAATATAAGGGAAACAACAAGAATTTTGTGTGCAAGACTGGAACTTTTCCCCTAGTAGGATTTAAATAGGTAGTCAGAGTTACACATGAAACCCTAATCTTAGCAGGAGAAAATACACATTTTGCCCAATATAGTATTTTATTACGAAATAGTGGGAGGTAAATAAAATTATATAAGTATTTAAAGCTTGGGCCTGCAATCCTAATCAGCTCCTAAAGTGAGAAGTGCTTGCTTTGTGCACAAAATAGATTGATGTGATTGATGTGTAACCATGCTTGATTTGCCCATTCACAAACCTCCAACAGCCAAAGAGCTTCCTGTAATGAACTTTGTTTACCAGTGATGAAAATTGTTACACCAAATCAGAATAAAATATTTACCTACCCCAGGGCTGAGAATAAATATCACAGAAGACTATGTGTGTGAACAAATGTATACTATCTTCTAATAGTCTGAAGCTTTACTAAAGAGATTTAAATTTTACTATGATTCTTCTTTTCCAAGTTCTGTCATCTACAGAGAGTAGTATGCCTAGGTTCTCTTAATATCAATTATGAATTAAAGTAATTTTTTCTATGTAAAAATGTAATTAGCCCAACAAAAGGCAACTGTTCAGTCCCCCCATCTAAAGACTAGTAAGCAGAAAGGTATTACACATCTTTGTTTTTGGGTTTATATATTTATATATATGTATTTAGTATTTCAATAGAAGAATAATGGTTCATGTTGATGGGTAAATGTGGCTTGCTTTCAATCGAAGTAAAACTTCTGGACTACATTTTTTCTTCTTTTCTAGCTACATCATGATGTTTTAAATTGCTTTTGGGTTCCTAGTGATTTGTATGGGTAGAGAACCAATTGAAGTAAGCAAAGGCCCACTGACACAGTTCATGGCTTTAATTTACACTTTTTAACCTAAATGGGCAATGACACAGTATTTTATTGTCACAGCTTTAATTGAACCACAATGTCTCAGAATCGATATGACTGAGCAACAGTTGAACAAAATGAGAGTTAAAAAAAGCACCAGGAGCTTATGGATTACATCGACATGTCCACAAATTGCCAAGTTATGTTATTTTAAAGACTTGGTTCCTGATTTTAGAGCTTTTAATTACTGGCATAGTACCAATGGATTGGCGTAAGGCCAATTTGGTAGCAATCTTAAAAAAAGAAAGCAAAGCAAGTATCAACAAAATCAGTAAGTTAAACTTCTAGAAATCCCAGGGAGTTTGATAAAGAACCACATGGAGGAGTTTCTGCTAGAAAATAATAATATAAGTGGTAGTCAAGAAAGACCAAAATTGTCAGACTAATTTTTTATGAGGAAGTAAGTAAACACTAAGATAATAAAGTAGCAGCTGATATAGTGTACTTATACTTTGCAAAAACATTCATCACTCTACAGATGGTTAATGTACAAGTTAGAGTATATAGCAGGGGTGCCCAACACGTAGATCACGATCTACCGGTTGATCGCAAAGGCAATGCGAGTAGATCACGGAGCCCTGCCTTTCAAAATAATAACTCCTGTGCGTGTTAGAGTTTAAGTCCAAATACTGTTGTTGGCAGAACATTTTGACCTGGTCATTTTAAAAGTAGCTGGCAAGCCAAAAAACTGTGGGCACCCCTGGTGTATAGGTTTAGAAAATGTAATCTGTGAGTGGATAGAGAACTGGCTTTGAGACCGCATCCAGAGAGTAGTGATTAATGATTCATATTTTGCCTCGTCTAAGGTTATTAGTGGTGTACCCCAGGGTTCGATGCTACTTTTTAACATATTTATAAATTATATAGATTTAGTTTGGGATTAAAAGTACAATTTCTTTGCAGATGACTCCAAACTATGCAATGGGATAAAGTCCTTACAAGATTTCTCTAACTTATAAACAGACCCGGATGCACTGATTGATTGGGCATATTATACTTGATTGATATATGTAAAGTCATGCACTTGGGAGCCAACACACTTCATACAGTCTAGGAGGATAAAAGGGAGAAAAATGGAGAAAAAAAAATCTGAATGTAGATTATTTCTTAATAATAGCATGCAATGGCAAACTGTAATTTCTAAATTAAGCAGAATACATTTGAATTAAAGGAAGTATAGACTTCAGAGTCTGGGACATAATCCTACACTTGTGTAGTCAGGCCACACTTGGAATATGCAATCCAGTATTGGGCACCAGTTCACAAAAAGGACATTGTGGAATCGGAGAGAGTGCAGAGAAGGGCAACTAAACTAATAAAAGGCATGAAAGAGCTCAGCTATGTGGAAAGATTAGCTGAACCAAATCTATTCTTCCTGGAGAAAAAGCATTTGAGAGATATGATCACCCTATATAAATGTATATAAAAGTAACAGAGAGCTTCAAAATGATTTACTTTGTTATGACAAATAGGAACTCTTTGCTTCTGGAGGAAAAGAAGTTTAATTTACGCATACAGAAAGGATTCTTCACAGTAGGGTCTATGAAAATGTGGAAATGGTTCCCTCAGGAAGTGGTAGGCACATTCTATAGATTGTTCTAAGAAAAATATGGATGTATGTCTAGATGCACGGAATATAACTAGGTAATAAACTTTAAAAACAATGACACCAGAGACTGTTGATCCAGAAAATGTCTTAGGGAATCAAGAAGGGTTTTTTCCCCGTTCGAGTAAATTGAACCATGCTTTATAATAGTTTTTGCCTTCCTCTGGATCAACCATGTGTATAGGTTTCTATTTAGAGTATGCAGGTTTTCTAGTATGCTTTTTTCCCTTGTGGTTGACGGTCTTTTTCCAACCTATATAACTAGGCTGGTGAAGTCTGGTTTTCTATTGATTAAGTCATAACTAAGTTTCAAGGGTAGGGACTTTGATATTATATTTATTGTATTCTTCATAGAAAATATGCATTGTAGTGAAAAAAAGTTTGGCAATATCGTTAGTCAGTCAAACATAAGATACACCTACACATCAGGGCTGCCTTTTTTAACAGGAAAGTTAGGGCAGGTAGATGAAGCCCAACACCTGCACCCAGTGCACCCTGTATCACCCAGATCAGTTTCTGCATTTGCAAGGCCCCATTCACAGAACAGATTCAGCCCTGAAATTAGCATGCAGCCTGAAAACCATAAAATAATATCTTCAAATTTCGCGTCTCACATGTATTGTACATCACAAGTTGCTAAACACATCTGCTTCAGGTAAGATTCACAAATTTGACACTAAAATATACATGCAAAGCTGTGTAAGCAGCCTACATCCTAAATGTACTACAACAGACCCAATGTAATAGGCATGGAAAAGAAGGTGCAGATCTTTTAAAAAGTTAGTTGCGGTGCCCTGCACTGCCCTGTAGTGAAATAAATTATTCTACATGAGGTAACCCATTGCAAAAGGCTAAATACAGCATTAGGTTACTTAAAAATACCCAACTGCTATCAAAGATCTACAAGACAAAAATGTGCTAACAATGAGGATAGACAGGCATACAGGCACAAAAACATTAAAGCTACTGTTCCATTTTTGCTTGGCTCAGTTGATGTCAAAGTAGTAGTGATAAGAGAGATGCAAACAGACATTCTCTGCTCATCTTGGGTAGAGTGAATAACAGCTAGCAGACTAATATATATTAATACATATTTAATCTATTGCTCCCCTTGCATAGGTTGGTCCATTAAAAGATCCATCAAAGAATGGCCAAGTAAGTTGACTGTCGGTTCATGTTTATGGGTTCCTTATGCATTTTGTTTTAGAACCTCCTATCTTCTTAAATAGAACGATAACCCCACTGATTCATTTGAAGGTTAAAAAAAAAAAAAAAAACAATGGACGACTATCAATGGCAGCATTTTAAACAGTGATTGTGATTTGGCTGTTCACTGCCCCTAGCCTTTAATTTAATGAATGTGGATAACAGCTTATGTATAATGCATATTTTATCATAGCATTTTAATAGGCGATAATCAATTTTTGTGACATGTTTGGAAGTGTAATAAACAGATGCAATTTTTTTTTCTTAAGATTTACTGCTATGGAAATTAAAATAATCATACAATAATAAAACAATTCTCTTCCACTTCAGCCAAAAGGAACACAAAAAAAAAAAAGAAAGAAAATTCTAGTTCAGTCATCATGAGCGGATTTTAGGCTGGAGGCTTTAAACCGTTCAGGGGCTGCAGCAAATTATTCACAGAGACAGCTTTATAAGGATACTAAATCTATAGAGCCAGGGCTGGTATGCAGCTGGGCTTTACTTTCTTTGCTGCAAGTCACTGTTGGGTTAATAAAAAAAATTCTTTGATAGCCAAAAGGCAAACTGTGATGTACATGTCATCTATATAGAAAGCATAAAATCCCTAATGTGTAGTTAATGGGCATCACCCTATGGTCTCTATGTTCACTGCATGAACACCAGCCTAAATGACACATTTGTAAGTCTAAGTGCCCTACAGAAGTATATAAACAGAAAAACTCAAGTCATATTACATAAACATATGTAATTCATACCATGAAGTTTATAATATTAACCACCCTAGCGCTAAACCCGACCTTGGTTTGGGTTAAAAAAAATTACAATTATCGATAAACCCAAACTTTTCTCACTGTATGAAAATACAGAGAGAAAAGTTCGGGTTTATCGATCACTTACCTGGTCCCGCTGCGATCATCCAGCGCCGCCCTCCAGCGTCGATCTCCAGCATCAAGTGCCTTCTCCGAGAAGAAGCCGGCCGGCTTCTTCTTCTTCTTCTCCGTTCGTAGCGTGTACGTGTCCCTCGGCGATGACGTCGGCGCGTGTGCGGGAAATTCAAATTGAAACTCATTCAAACACATTTTGTATTGGATTGAATACAAACTCCTGTATCCAATCCAATGCAAAATAATTCAAAATAAATACCAAGTATGTAATTGGAAATTCAAACTCTCATTTTGTATTGGATTGGATTGGATACAGGAGTTTGTATTCAATCCAATACAAAATGAGAGTTTGAATTTTGTTCTCATTTTGTATTGGATTGAATACAAAGTCCAAAAATATATTTATGTGGTTTTGTCTATAGGTATGTGACGGACACTAGGGAGGTGTTTTAGAAAAATATATTACTATACAGTATACCGAATTATCGCATTTTCAGTATTTTTCATTTATTTATGTATTCTTGTTTAAGCTGATTTTTGTGTCTTTTATTTAATTTTATTAAAAGTAATTTTTTTTTTTTTACATGATTGTGTGTTTCAAACATTTTTTTTATTCATGATATCTACTAGAACCCTGTTCGGGCATATTTCTGTAAGTTACAGGTCTACAATTTAAAAAAAAAAATTTCATGAAAAACAGTGGAACACTTTTGGAACAGAAATCTAGACCTCAGTGTAACGCCCAGGTGGTTAAGTAAGCTGCACCATACAACAAAATTTCAAAAGGCAGTTTGACTTCCATCATTATGCTCTGATAAAAGTGTAGAAATGTGTTCAAAATCAGCAACCAACATCATGGTAATGATAGCCAGAACCAGCAATTCAGTATTGGAAATCTAAAACTTGGAACTACAGTTATCTAAGAAAAAAAAGTCACATTTTCTTTTGTTTTGCATAGAGTAGGGAAAAATTAAAACCATTTTTCTTTTTGCCATGTTTTTCATTGGATGGATTTCTCTTCATTTCCTATCTTGTAGCCTCAATAGAAAGTGAGATTTATCATTCCCATAGAGGAGAAATCCCCTCTTAGACAGTTGTCATAGGAAGAGGTGCTAAGGGATGCATATCTGGCTGGGGATCCCGTGGCCGTGAGCTTACGCAGTCCAGCACGCCAAGTTTACTCTCTCCAATGGTATCACTAGCAGCAGCAAGAAGATCAAGAATTGACCCGTCTCGTCTCTGCAGCATCCTTAGTTTCCCTTTAGCTGTGTGTGTGGGTATCTCAGCATACCCTACACATACATTGAGTCTGTGAACACCTGAAAGTAATTTCAGAATATTTGCTGCAGCCAATGAGCGTAGTTTCTTGCTATCATCTTGCCCTGCCATTAGATACTGGTCTTTAATATTTTCTCTGCTCCCGGGCACCAGTTGGCTGTTATGGCGTTTAGCCGGTCTAACCAAACTAGTGGTGCAATAATTCTGTTGAATTACCTGTTGCTGACTCTGCCTGTTTTCTGGACCTGTGATTGTATGCTGCCTAGACCGTCCTTTGCTGTGACCCCAACTCTGCTTGTCTTAACCCTTGGATGCCTTGTCTGGTGAACGGACAACCTGTGTTTGCCCCTTGGCTCTGTTTCCTGGACATTCCTCTGCAAAACTCTTCTATTCTACAGTATTTGTCGATCAGCTGGTAACTGACCCTGGACTGTTTGACTTCCCGTTGTATCCCCATTCTTGCTTTTGTGAGCTCTTGGTCCTTTGTCAGTCATTCCGAGACACCATCATTGGGCACTGTAGTCCAGGGGCAACCGTGTGCTGGGACTAACCATGTACTAGTCTCCCGAGGCTGAGCAGGGGGCTTGCTATAGGTGAGAGTGAGAAGTTAGACCGAAAGATTGGAACCTGGTGAGCACTGGTACTGGACCAGGGTCCTAAAAATGAATCATTGGTCTAGACTTCCCCTCTGTTACTATTCTGATGGCCATCAAAAGTTTTACATTTTTTTTCGTTCCCAGTTACATTGATGATCAGGATATTTAGAGAGAGTAAATCTCTCCAACAGCGACCAACAGCAGCAATACAAACCTAATAGGTGTACTAAACTACACTTTGACGGTTGTCAGGTATTTTTTTATTCAGTTCTATGTTTCAGTTTTTTTGGGGTCCCATTTTTTTCAAATTGGACTGAACACCGACTGATCAAGTCCAACCTTGTTGTCTTTTGCTTTCCTCCAATTTTAGTATTTCAGGCCCACGGTGTGAGACCAACTAATGCTAGTACAATATAAAAAAAAAGAAAAATTTCTTATGTAAAAACAATTTAGAATGTTTACTTTTTTTACACACCCATTGAATTTTTGAGAGCTCTTGGCACTAATGATGGTAAGGAGGCGGAGAAGCTGCCAAGCTAGTTGGTCTTTAGCTGTTCAATGTACATTCAGTCTTAAGAGTGGCAATGGACAGATTGACCACTTTCCCTATAATCTCCAATGAAGATAATACAATTTGGGACAGTAAGAACAGTAAGTTAACACATGCTCTCTTAGACATTAAATTGAGAGTTCTTCTAAAGGAACAGTTTGTGACATTCTATGGACTAAAGTGCTGTGTAATAAGTCAGGTGCACATTTTTTTTGAAATCTTTAAGTGGACCTTTCAGCAAAAATATATTCTGCCCTATGCTAACCCTAACTACTCCACGATTAAAAAGGAGCTTTTAATACTAGTTTTGCAGTTACCTTTTTTTTTTTTCTTTATTTGCTTTTGACCTAACCCCCCTTTTTTTTGTGGTGTGTTAGCCTCCTCCTGGAATACCCATGTAAATCATACCAGGGGACAAAGGTGTTCATCCAGTATGAAAAATCTGGTGCTGTGTCAACAACAGGCCAGAACCAAGAAAAAACACCACAATTATGTAAGAAAGATGCCACACAAAACTGTGTGTGCAGAATAAAACAGAACACAAGACTTACTAGGTATGTAATTATGTTTCTTGGGGATTACCCTTCAAAAAAAAGGTAACGGGAAATTTCACATTTTTTTTCAACAAAGTGAAAAGTTCACTTGATTTAAACCAATCCAAAACCAAAAATATAATAATGGTTGAAATGGCCAATAAAGATGGGTGTTTAAGACATTTCATTCCATTTACAAATGCCAAGGAAATAAAAATCTTTCTTGCAATATTTTCCAACACATAGGTGATAAGAATTTCATTGAAGTTTACAAGAGTCAACCTGTCCATAGTATGAGACCTGCATGCTATATAACCCTTCCTCTGTCGGCTGAAAGAGAATGTGTTTAATTAGAAGTGACTGCCTTGAAGGTAAGAGAAATAACCACTGCAGGTATGATGAGCTAAAATAACATTTACTATATGAACTGTTTGACTCCGCTCAACAGCAATTTAGTCGCTGCTGCAGGTTGTGTAATAATGAGGATAGAAATATTCATTTGTATCCTTTTATTAATCAGCACCATGGTGGAAGTTGGGTGTAACAATGAATTATAAAATGGGATACATAGGATATATGTTGGCTTATCAACATTTACTAGTAATGTTCAGGCAGAAATATAGTTTGTTTTTTCCCCTAGGCCAATACTTGAAAATCAGCTGAAATGTATAATAGGAACCTATGCACTTTAAAATCATGTATTTAAATGAGAAAGAGTCATCTATTATTTGGCATTCAGTTAATCAATAAAGTGGGACAATATTTTGTTGTTTCATAAAATTACAAAATGATAAAAATCATCCCTTTTTTATTGTCATTGCTCTTTAAAATTCCCACCTTATACTTTAACATATTAACTATGTTTTCAAACTCCAAGCTTTAATATTACATATAAAGTACACACTGTTCTTAAAACACTGTTTTTTTCCTATAAACTCCCTATTTTTTTGGCACAGAGTACAGTGAACACCTGCAACTATTACAGCTAATGATTTAAACAAGCAAGATATTGCAGCATTAAAAAAAAATCTGTTCATTAAGAACAGATATGTGAAATCTAAAGGTTTTAATTGCCATAGATGTCCCTCACTGGCGTGTGCAAATAAATTACTGCGCCCCATACCAAAGTAATTGCAATGACCTCTGTCTCACCGGGGCCTCTGGTTATTCAAGCTTCATCTTAAAATTGAATTCCTGTTTTTTTTTAAATAAAAAATCATTACATTTATTTTTATACACAGCTATCTAAATCTGTCTTTATGTTAGTCCTTTGTTATCCCTCATCAATGTCCTCCTGCTACTTGTTTGTCCAATTAGCAAGTTTGGGGGAGAGAAGTGGTAAATATGCAAGGAATTTTTTTCCTACAATGACTAAACTGCTCAGTAACATTTCCAAGAATTCCGTGAGGCACCGAGATCCTAAAAAAAGGAAATTTGACTGAAGTTCAGCATAAATGTACTCCACTTGGCAGTCAGACACAGGGTAAACTCTTTCACATCTCCTGAATGTTTCTATTTTTCCATCACTTATATAAGCAACTTTACTGTTCAATGCAAATATAATATCGAAGGAAGAAGAGGCATTGAAAGGGGTCATCACTACCACAAAGTGCTAAAACTTTCCAGGTATAGTATTGGGGGTTTGCTTTCTGCATCAGGGTGCTGAAATTATGTCATTTTGGTGCTGACTTGTGGCTTTTTCAAAAGAATAAAAATAGCAAAAACTGTACTCCAGGAATGATCATTATAATACTCAGCAATCCCGTTGTCCATGCAACTAATTGTATAGTTACATAGTTAGTTGGGTTGAAAAAAGACATAAGTACATAAATTTCAACCACTAGGGAAATAATTTTATCCCAGATATAACCATATAGACATAGTTGATCCAGAGAAAGGCAAAAAAAAATTAACCTTGCTCCAACAGGGACATGAGGCATTCGGATGTTCCCTGCATCAACAGTCTCTGTTATCCTTACTTTAAAACTTTGATGCTTAATTTTATTCTTTGCTTCTAGAAATCATCCAGCTTTTTATTAAAGCAATCTATAGAATTTGCTGAAACTACATCCTGAGGGAGCTGATTCCACATTTTCACAGACCTTACAGTGAAGAATCCCTTCCTTATCCGGAGATTAAACGTCTTTTCCTCCAGACACAAAGAGTGCTCCCTTGTGCTTTGTAATGGCCTTAAAGTGAATAATTGTAAATAGAGTTCTCTATATGGATAATTTATATATTTATACAGGGTGATTATATCCCTCTTTAAATGTCTCCTCTCAAGGGGGAATAGATTCAGTTCAGCTAATCTTTCATCATAGCTGAACTCTTGCTGTACTGATGCAGTATTGAAGAAACCACCATTAGAAGAATCCTGCTAATCAAATATATATTCCTGGCCCCATGATACAGGATGTTGTTCATTTTGCTGGCCCTTTCATTATTAGAGGAAACAAAAGTATTGTCAACTTGGATTTGTTTAGCCTGTCAAATAATAAAGCCTAGCAGCACCACGAAATGTACTTATTCATGATAATTAATTGATATTAGCATGAAATAAAAGGCTCAGTTTTACAAACTGGTTTGCTTCATTTGCAACATATATGGCTTACAAGTTTGTATAGTTGCACCTAGTGCATTAAAGGTAAACAAAATGTTCAGGTTTTAAAGTGGAACTAAACCTGTCCTACTTACACTATTCTAATTCCTTTGCAGGGAGCAGCCATCTTCTTCTCTTCCTGTACCAGATCTTCAGCCACCTGGATTGTTGTAGATTTTTCAGGGTAACATCAGATATATATTTTATTATTGTAATTTGAGAGGTTTATTGGTAAATGGTATATTTACATGATTGTGTTTAATAAATACCAGAATTGCTGAAGGTTGGTGGGGTCTTGTGGGAGATGAAGATTTGGGAGTTCTCTCAAACACTTTCTGATAAAAGTACAGATAATTACCATCTGTTAGCAACATCTGATGTTATTTATAATGAGCAGATAATGAACAAATTCTGGATAAGAAAAAGTATACCTCCCATCTCTGTTGTAATAGATGTAAGATATACACCCCACATAATGTTTTGTTTTTTGTTACCCAAATTGCAAGAACACATGTGGGTGCAGGCCCTTTTCCTGACAAAACCATAGAAAATATGTCTAAAAAAAGACTCTTCAAGTTACACTATTTATGTTGATAGGGAAAAGATTGATTAGACCGCAAAGAGGGACTGGAGATTCCTATATAAGAGGTGTATGAAAAGAAGGAAGGGGAAGGCCAAAGCAGAAGACAGGAGGGGAGGTGTAACCCATGGAGGAACACACATAGGTGCTAGCCAAAGGAGGGTAACTATTATTTTTTTTTTTATTGATATCCTTTGTTATAGGTTTTGTTTTTGGATTATTGTGGTAACTCTTTTTCGCACCTATGTACAATATATTATTTTTGTACACAATTGTTGTGTGTTCACTCTTTAGCTGACGACCACCTCAGAACGTACAGGAAGAATTTTTATTATTAAATGTTCAAATTATATTTGACATTATCCTTAAGAATAATCCTAATTGTTTACACAGGCAAACCCAGGGGAAACTGGGATTGCCAGGTATCCTGGAAACCAAAGCAGATGTTGCGCATGCGCAGCTCAGTTTTATTGACAGATGCCCGCAACAATCTGGCAGGTAGGAGGATTTTTTGTAGAAAGGACCCGCCTGATCATGGATTCTTAAAAGTGGATTTTTATTTCCGCTTTAAAAGCAGGATTCAAAATAAAACATTCACAGCACTGGGAAGCAAGAATGATTTTTACTGTAAACACATGAGATGATGAGCTCAATAAACAGACTATCAGTAATAATTAAGTTTAAACCAAAAGAAAAAAAAATCATCAGGTTTATTACATTTATTCCAATAACCCTCCTACACACTGTCTGGTTTTATTACTAGATTGTTCTGTTTTATTATAGCAAGGCACACATCTTGTTTGAAAAACCAATGTCCATTTCTTTGTCTTTATGGTATTTTTGTTCCAACCAATTCTTCATTTCAGCTACGACCTTTAATATGAATAAAAAATAAGAGGTCTGGAACAGCTTCATAAATTAAGGCTAATTCCAGTGTGGCCCGGATATTACTAGAAACGCAGATGTTGCACCAGGCTTCTTGCAATGTGACTGGCTTCTATAACCAAGTGTCAGCGCGGTGTGAAGACTGATAGATTAAAAATTAATGGTCCTTACCACAAAGATATCTACAGATGAGAATTTGGCAGAGATCTGTCAGGCAAGCTCTGTTTTCCCATATTTTACTGCGCTTCTTGCGCTAGAGGCTGTTTTGTAAATGTGTTTATCAAACATACTAGATAGCAGCATTAGGCAGGATGGGCCAGCTCATTTACTAATGAAGCACACAGCCCTTGTGCACACGTGTCATTAGACACTGATATATAGTCAGAGCAGATCTTCCAAATGATCCATCTTAATGTGCAAATCACTTTATGAAATGAATACTGTGTTGCATATCCAATTTACTGTGAAAACAAAACACAAATTATTTCTGGCTCATCATGAGATCATTAGGAGTGGGGTCAGTATTTAGGTGATCCGTGTGTTTACTCTGGCTTCTGTTCACTAAGAAGCAATGAAAAGCTCAGCTCTGAAAGCTGAAAAGTTGTAAAGGATAATCACACCATAGTTCAAATCAATGCATACCATAAACAATGGCAGACAAAGCGAACAGTGGGCCCATGTGCCCATTTGATACCCCCATTCTCCCAACCAATCCCAGGAGTAAACTGGAAAACAATCAACTAGCTGTCATAGGTCCTAAAGCTAATATTTATGCACACTTGATAAATCTAGCCTTTTCTAAAAGTACTGTCTATATGGGATATGTCCTAGACCGCAGGACACAACAAATGCCAAGTTCTTAAGATGAAGGGATAACAAACAAGAGGGCTAAATAAAAAAGTAGAGAGTGGTAAGAGGGCAAATGGAAACTACTCGTTTGATTTTTTGATTATACCCCAACTCGCCACTGTTGGCTGGGCCCTGTGGTGGTGACATGTTTGGCATTTGCTTCATCATGATATTGCTGGCTAAAGTAACCAATTTTATTTTCTGGTTACTGGGACTAAATGGAACCAAAATGGATTTGTATTTTGTTTGTTGCTAGTACGATAATTGGCTTCCCCCTAAATTGGCTCTAGAACAGCCCTTTTCAAACTTAACATGGAGGAACCCTTGAAATAAGTTTCAAGTCTTTAGGGAACCCCTGCTATAATTATTATATCCACACAGTACATTGATGTGGTTGTCAATGGAAAGAATGCCATCCTTATAGATAACTAAAAAAGATCTTTCATGTAAGTAAACGGACCTGAGAGGCAAAACTGCTCATTGTTCAAGGAACCCCCGCAACCTCTGGAAGAACCCTGGTTAGAAACACAACCCTAGACTACAGGACACAAATTAGTCTGTGCCTATAAAAGAGACATTGGATTGAGAACTCTTTTGAGATGCAGCAACTGACATTACTGGGGATACAGTAAGTGCTGCATAATATGTTGGCTTTATATAAATATTACTCACACTTGATGACAATGGGAGGTTTAGCAAAACTATTGATTGTCAAGGCTTACCAGAATTTTGTACTGCAATCGTGCTATTTCTAAATGTAGTACCTGTTGCTAGGACCAAACATTTCTATTGATCGCATAAGGAAGGTTGTGTGATTTGGCTATGAATGGATCATTGAAGAATTCATTGAAAGGAAGGAAAAATGAGCCTCCCATAAACAGGAAATCCAAGCAGTTTTAACTGGATTTTTTGTTTTCAAGACAATATTTCATCACTACCATAAAGCAACATCTCCCTTACACTAGTGTACCTGATTGGGTACGGGTGTAATTTGAAAACCAAGAGGTGTAGCTCATTTAGAAGAAGCAAGTTAACATTTTGGAGTCTAAACATAACATTGACTCCATATTGTGAGGTTTAAGGGATTAACATCACAAATCCCAGGAGGCTTTGGACTGCTCCTTCTGCACATGCCTGAACTTGTGCATGCACAAAGGGGCTTTTCCTGCAATGTAAAAAAAAAAAAAAAAAAATGGGCCGATATCACCCATGCACATTTTTACATTTACAAAAAGAAATGTTGCTCTATCTTGCGCCCGTGCAGTGTGAGATTAGGTGGGCAATAAAAGAAGGAGGAAGATGGCAGCGCCCATTGGTTCCTTCACCCTGGGATGAAGAAAAAGATGTGTGGGACTGAATGGAAGTCAGTTGTGGAGGAATCAAGGGTTCTGCGATAGTAAAGGCAGGGGCCTTTTTTTAAATGAAAGTTCTGCTTTAAGATAATAATAAACATGCTAATTTAAATGTTGTTTAGTTTTAAATGTATTATAAACAATATATGCCGAAGCAGTATGAGACAAAAATGTTCTGAAAGAAGTGGCAAAGAGCCACAAAATACGTTCCAAAGGGTTTTTAACAACAATGGACACAAAAGCTCTCTATCTGCTCCATAGGCAAAATCAATCAGCACTGCGTCCCTCTGCAATATAAGCAATTTGTAACTTTTTCTAGGATAGCCCTTAGTCCTGACCTAGCCCACTCAAAGAACCTTAAGTCTGGTTCTCCCTAAGCACTAAGTAAGAACGGTTACTAAAAGAAAACTCGGTGTGGAGATTTGTTCTACATGCTTTTATGACCGATTGCCCACCATATTGATGGCCTATTGTAGCGTACCAAGATTTTAGTACATCATTCATACTATCCTTTTCTGTTTAATATTTTAAATATGTATATTTGCATATTTGCTCCACTCTCCATTTCATAAGAAGAAAACAATGCAGCAAACCAACCAGCATGTTTTTGGGATGTAGGGGGAAACTGGAGTACCTGGAGGAAACACAAATATAGGAAGAACATGCAAATGTCACGCCCTGGCCTAGATCTACCTGGAATTCTAGCGCTGTGTGATACCTAAGCTTTCAGACAAGCTCTGAATAATAAACGTTGCACTGGAAAAGCTGATGGAAATTCTTGGCTACAAAGCTTTACATGGTTGTTTTCTTCTTTTTAAAGATTTTCAATTGTTGCTGATGGAAGAGTAGTTTGCAAAATTGCTTTAAATCTTCTAATAGTGTCATTTACACTGCAAGGTGTGATAGCATACACCAATATCAAAATATGTTTTAGTGTCAGACAGCCTTTCATTTTCACATAATTTATCGTACTGCTTTTTATTTGCTTTGTTTTTGTTTGGTCAAATGTGACATCCAAAACGCACTTTTTGACAGCTTAACATGCCTTATGCTCTCTTAATAGCCATCCCTTAAGGCTGACAGAGACTTTACTGCATTGTTAAGTAGTTGTGCTGCTGTTTCCAATGATTTTTTCTTTAGCCTACAGAAACTATATTACAGGGCGGAGAAATCATGGAATTCTTCTATTACGTCAAATAAATGTTTAACATTATGCATAAATGTGCTTACTATGAGCCAAAATAGTGTATACCATAACCAGGGCTATATTACAAAAAGCAAGAGTGGTGTTACAAAAGAATGAATTGTATTTAAAAAACAAATTTTACAATGTCAACTTAAAAGACAGATCATTCTTTGATGGCAAAGGAATATCATACGGAAAATGGTCTGTGGTATTGTATTGCAGTTTTGTGATCCCCAAGAGCTGTAACGTATCTGTTATTTACAATTGCTTCTCTAAGATCATTTCTTATGTTTTGCCTCCTTGGCATTGTGTTAACACACACCTGAATGCGCCAGACCAACAACTAGCACAACTTCTGCTTTTACAGAGACTATCATGCCTGCTAATGATCAATTATATGCATTTTATTAGCGGCACCTGGCTGCTACTTTTCCTCTTCTTTTCTATGGAATCGGTAAATGTGTACTTAAATCTTCACACAATGTTTCTGCAGAACCTAAAAGCAATAAAATTACTCCAAAAATAAACTGGATGATAAACCAAAGTGACTATGACAAAATATTACTCTTTCATGGCATAACAAGGTGCCAGAAATTCCTTTAAATACATTTAATTGTGCTGAAGTTCGCCCTTGTGGGAGTAAATCCGTTGATACATTTTTGATGAATTTCTAGTCCCAAATATTCATACTTGCTCAGTGACATCTGCTATCAAGTTAGATAGCTCAGAGCATTGATCTATCAATTATACGACAATTAAATATTGTACAGAATTTTACTGCAGAGATGGATTGTGATTAAAATAGGCTTTACACTAAATTACTGGGATTTCAAGACATAATATGAAAAATAGCAAAAAGGGCACATATCTCAAGTATTGTTCACTGAGGAAATCAATCTTTGCATAGGCTGGCAATTGTAATAATGAGCTTATGCTTTGTAGGTCAGTTCAGGTAACAATGGCAGAAACTATTCCATGAGCAGGTTAGTGAATTCAAGTGAGAAACTACTGAATGGAGGAAGATTTTTCAGAACAATGAGCATTGGTCCATCATTCAACTATGCCAGTGTTCCAGAAGTGCAGTCTATTACTGCTACTGAATAGACGTCCACCTTTTAATTTCAGGGAAATAATTCAAATTCCAATCTGCAAATGACTTGTTTTAAACAGGATCACTTTAGATCATGGCATATGCAATAGGTTTAGCACAAAGGCAAAACATGGAACTATTTAATTAAGTAAAACTAAAGCTTTAAGTAAGAGAACTAAACCTCAGAATTTGCTACAATCTGTGCAAGTACAACGCACTAACTATCATTTTGCAGTGACTGGCATTCTAAAATTCACATCAACTAAAGAGCTTTACAAAACAAAGCAGCCAGAGTGAATGTGGGTTCTAAACCACTGGTGTCCAACTCTAATTCTCCAGGGACAGAATCTGTACACATTTTCAGTATTTCTATAACAGAATGAAGTACATTTAATAATGAAGTATCCTCATTTCTCAACAAAAAGATTGCATAAAAATCTGATGAACTAAAGGCTTTTTTTTTTTTTTTTTTTTTTTTTTTACTCAATCACTTCTTTCCAGGGGCTCAAAACTAAACCCCTATTGCAACCCCTATTTTCATTTTTATGCAATCTTTTTGTTCAACCCACTGAATTAAAGCTGAAAGTCTGCAATTCAACTGCATCCGAGTTGTTTAATTTAAAATTAATTGTGGTAATGTACAGAACCAAAATTAGAAAACGTTGTCTCTGTCCAAATTTTTATAAACACAACTGTAGAAAACTCTCTTCCCCATTATTCACTTTGAGGTCATTACAAAGAACACGGGGGCGCTCTTTGCATCTGGAGGAAAAGAAGTTTAATCTCCGGATAAGGAAGGGATTCTTCACTGTAAGGTCTGTGACAATGTGGAATCAGCTCCCTCAGGAAGTAGTTTCAGCAACTACTATAGATTGCTTTATAAAAAGCTGGATGATTTCTAGAAGCACAGAATATAACTGGGGATTAAAGCTTTAAAGTTAAGATAACAGAGACTGTGGATCCAGGGAACATCTGATTGCCTCATGGAATCAGGAAGGATTTTTTTTTCCCCTGTAAAGCAAATTGTACCAGGGTTTTTTTTGCCTTCCTCTGGACCAACTAATTCTTACAGGGTTTTATATCTGGGATATGTTTATTTCTCTAGTGGTTTATTTCAACCTAACCTACTATGTAACTACGTAAGGCTGGAGAGGATATGTTATCATCAGTGACGCTGGGTGACCCAGCAAGCCTGGACCATTTGCTAGCAAATGATTTTGAGGAACTCCATTACAGGTTTGCTTGATCACCCAGATTCACTGATGAAAGTGTATCCTCTGCAGCCTAGAAGAGCTTTTAATAAATCAGGCCCACTGGGTCAACTATGAATTGTGCATCATATCAAGTGTGTATAATGAGAATGTGAGATCATGGGACGTATTTAATAAAGCTCTCCAAGACTGGAAAAGATAGACTATCATGTGAGAACCTGGGTCATCCAGCAAACCTGCAATGGATCTGTTCCAGGACTGAAAACATTTGCCAACTACTAGCAAATTGTTTATTTACAGGTTTGTTGGATCACCCAGGTTCTCCCACAATAGTATATTTTCTCAAGTCTTGGAGAACTTTAACAAATCAGGACCCATATGTCTTTAAAGGTAAAGTGCAAATGTACCTTTCAACAGGACAATCTTTCAAGCCCACATATAGATCCACAAAGCAATGGTTCAAATAGAAAAATGGTGGGTTTTGGGCTGGTGTGGTCACAACCTGATTACCTAATACTCTGTTGTAGAAGGATTTCAAATGCAAAAATATTGCAAGGGAACCCATAAACCTTGTAACTGAATGAATTTCGAACAGTTGTTTTTCTCAAAGACTTATGGTTTGCATGTTCAAGTATCAGCATTTTTCATTTATATAAAAAAAAGAATCAACAATTTCTATTCACTTTTTCTTTAACTGTTGAAGTTGAAATATTAGTGATTTTTCTCCATCACTAATGTTTTTTACACACCCGCCATACTACTTAGAAAGAAGGTGACACCACTTTTCAGATCATTGTGTCCTTTTGTGTCTATTCAGCTCCACACTGAAAAAAGTGGAACGTTTTCTGTGTGGAGGAAATAAATTACCTTACCTTTATCGATGACAAGCCCGTTATCTGTCTCCAAACCAAGCCCAGCTGGTTACTAAAAAATATTTTTTTAGTAACAAATACAAATATTTTATGAATGTCACATAAACAGGACCTTGGATGCAGCAGTCGTTTTTTGATTTTAGACCTGACAACAGTCATGAATGGAAATAATTAGTTTAGCTTTGGAGTTGTTTTCAAAAAAACATCCCCTTCATATTGTATGCTGCTTCCCCCACCTTTCAGATTGTAAGCTCTTCGGGGCCTCACCTTCTCCTGTGTCACTGTCTGTATGTCTGTCATTTGCAACACCTATTTAATGTACAGCGCTGCGTAATATGTTGGCGCTATACAAATACAGTTTATTATTATTAGTAATAATAATAATAATAATAATAAAATATAAAAGGTAATAGGAAATTGGAAAGCAAACATATAAAGCCAAGCATAAAATGTCAACATTTACTCTCAGATATCAACGTCAGCGTATTTATGATCCTAAATCTAAATTGTGGCTGTGTCTCTATTTTGTCAGGATTTTGTTAGCAGGGATGATTTGATGGATAATAAACACAATGCCCCCCCCCCCCCCAATTCCCTGGGCAGCGATGGATCCATTATTAGTCATTTTAGCCAAGCCTGGCAAGCTCCTTTGCTGCTGGCAAAAAGTACATTCAGTGCTTCCTTCCATATTCTTTATAATAGCACATATCCCCCACTTTGTCACTTTTCCAGCACAAACAAGCTTGGTGCAACCATCTGCTGTGCACAGGCCCACTATCACAGCATTTTATATCTGTCCTGAGGGTACCAATCCATTTCAGTGTGCTGTACTTAGCAACATATCCAATGATTGGCCTAGTTTTCTGGAATTATAGCAGAGTGACTTGTATACAATACGGAGGAAGTCTATAAAACCAGTAACATATTTAAAGAACAAACAGTGGTATTTTTTAGAATAGTAAAAAGACAAAATTAACCTCTTACTGTCCTTCTGAACGGGAGACTGAAGAGATCTTATCAGTTTAAAAGCATTATATAAAGGAGAACTTAAACACAAAATAGGAAATTAATGCTTCAAAGGAAAATTATAATAAACCCAGCTTTTACTGCAATATTTACCTTCAGACCTGAGAATTTAACCACAGTACAACTTATCTGCCCCTAGACGTCCTCAGTCTGATGGTCAACATCATTCTTCTACCCCTTTCCTCTAAGCCCAGGTTGCCCTGAATTTGCCCCAGTCTGTGATTGGATGAAGCAGAAACAATGATCATCTCATCTCTATGTCATTCTGCTTTTCCTTTCTATCCTCACATAATCAAGCCACACAGCGACAGCAGGGGATGATATCAGGCAAAATTAAGCAACCTATACTGTGTGTGTGTGTGTGTATATATATATATATATATATATATATATATATATATATACACATATACATATACATACACACACATATACATACATACATACACAAGCAAAGGAAGATCTCTAATGCTATGTATATACCAGATGATTGTCACTTGAAATGAACAATTGAAATTGAAATGAACAATTGAAATGAACAATTGTGTTTGTTTTGGATGTACAATAGTCCCCTGACGTTGTTTATCAACTTATCCTTGCATATTGATGAACTACTTATCAGGAATGACCACTGTCCTTTCTTTTGGAGGAGAGCAGTGTGGGTTTCTGCACACTCTTTCTCCTCTATTTCCTCTCCATAGAGCAGAACAGTGCTTGTCCATTCCTTTGTCGCTGTCACAAAGAAGTGGTGATGCGGTTTTTCCGTTTGAGAACAGGTCCATTCAAAGTGTTTATACAGATATCATGTGACATTTTGAGGATACACAGGTGGACCTTAATCCACTAAATGAGGTTCATTGGTTGGGTCAGATTTTATTTAGGGGTTTTAAAGCAAAAGAGAGGAATACATATAGACTCCCAAGTTTTGATTTCTTCCTTCTTTATAGATATAAACAGTTATTTTATTTTCATTCCACTTCAACTATTTAGACTATATTGTTAGGTCCATTACATAAACTCAAAATGAAAATCCATTTTAATTCCAAGTTGTAATGCAACAAAACAGGACAAATATTGAGGGGGGTGAATGCTTTTACAGGGCGCTCTATATGCTCTATTGCAAATAGTTTTCTGGCTATATTTGGTTTGAGTATTTTAATGACGCAGAACAAGCAAGCAGCAAGCGAGGTCAGAGTGATATTTCTATAACACAGAGTGATATGAACCTAGAGAGATATTAGAAATGGCATAAATAGTACATTTATGTTGGTTTGTTGAAAAGTATTTACTTCTGTTCTATTCAGCATGAAAAACTACAAAATAAAAACAAACAATGTACAGCCAGCCAGCATATCTCTGAAGTTTTGGCTGAAAAATACTTTTGGTAACTTTGGGCTGTTGGCTGCTGAAAAAAGGTGATTATTATTATAGCGCTGTATATTAAATAGGGGTTGCAAATGACAGACAGTGACACAGGAGGAGAGGACCCTGCCCAGAGGAGCTTACAATCTAAGATGTGGGGAAAGTAAAGATTTACACACTGGTTGGTGCTTCTTGTCCATCACACTCCACCTTCACAAAATCTATCTACCCTACAAACATTTGCTGTGTAAGTTTCAATAACACACTGGACTGATATAAGGAATCTCACAATGCTCAAGCCTGGTAAATCTGGCCGATCATCAGCATTGCAGGGGAAATAGCCCCATGCTTTTTCATTGTCAAAAAGAATTGTTCTTGATTTTTATTTTTTGTCAGTGGGTGCACATGGTAGGCCAATATGAGCTATTAACTTGCCCGTTTTTCAATATATTGGCTTGATTTATTAAAGCTCTCCAAGACTGGGGAAGATAGACTATCATGTAGGAACCTGAGTGATCCAACAAACCTGAAACAGCTCTTGTACAGAATTATAAACATTTGTTTGTTGAAACCTATTCCAGGTTTGTTGGATCACCCAGGTTCTCCTATTATAGCCAATCTTCACTAGTCTTGGAGAAATTTATTAAAACAGGCCCTATGAGTCCAGTGCAGTTGCGGTTTAACCTTGCATTGCATCAAATATGGCCACTTAGCTGTTTTTGAAGTCCGCTTAATCATCAAATGGCAGCATGCAATATTAGTTAATAAAGTTAAGGTACATTTACCGCCAGGGGTGGTTTGGATTATTCTAAAAAGCTATTATTGAGGACTGTCTCATTAAGTGAATTGGAAACAGCTACTGCTTCCAGGTTAGGTCTGCCAACAGAATGCCCTGATGAGTTAAATGGCAGTCAGAGCCACTGAACAATTCATTAGCGTACATGACTGAAGTGTCTATCGGAAGTGATTTAAACGGGGAGAAAAAAGGAGAGGAGAAATATTATTGTTAGAAACAATACTTAAAAGTCACTTTTCAAGCCAATAATCAGCCTCTAATTAGAATGAATGACTAAAGATCGCAATGAGGCAACAATGTACAATATAGTGGTTGCTAATCGCTTAAGGATACAGGGCATGTACTCAGAATGAAGATATATTGAAGTGTTTTCTTCACAAAGTATTCCTAACCAACTGAATAATGCATCATAATGACCACTCTGAGACTACCAAACAAGTTTTTAAAGAATTTATAAAGCACTTTATCCTCCACAATACAGCTGATTTATTTAATTTGCAGCTCTGGGGAAGAGATGCAGAAATGTTTTTTGCTTTAGTATTCGAAGAAAGCTGAGCTATAAGAGAATGTTCTTTTCACACAAAATACAAATAATGTCTGAAGAAAAAACAACGAATGCTTTGTTTTCCAGCTCCGAATGACCAAGACCCCTCCAAACAGACCACGCGTCGGCTCTGATGAGTGCAGTCAGCAGCCAAAGGGTTAATTTGTTTTCAAAGCCAAAAGACTGGTTTTAGGAAATACATTCATTTTTTCAGAGAAAAAGAGATTAGTACATATTGCTGACACAGTATTCTACACTGCAGAGAGCAATAAAAGAACACTAATCAACTCAGTCATAAGGGAAGGCTCGGTGTGGGAGGCAGCCATTGCTTGAGTTTTAAAGAGAGCGGTACCCAAAAAAACACACATCTGGCACAATAACCCATGCATTTATAATATTACTTTTGTTCTAACATTTAGAGTTACAGGTGGTTAATGTTTAGAAAAAATATTGACATGTTGAAGGAAACAATCATTATGCTTTTTACAATAACTGTAAAATGCAGTAGCCTAAAGAAATATGGAAAGAAAATAAAACACAAAACAATCCTCTGAATAAAATGAGCTTCATTACTAACACATGAAACAAACCTGTTATGATAAGTTATAGAAGGCGTGATTGGTAATGAAGCTATAGGTTTTGGGACTTTCATCCGCATCCAACCTTTGCGAACTATCAAGTAAGTAACCCAGAAAAAGAAAGTCCATTAAATGTCAGCACAACAGATCTTTTTTATTAATACTAAATTATTTTAACATATTACCAAATATAAAGCTGGTTTAGTATGTTACAACATGATTTCATAAGCGTTAACTTTAACACAGAATTAAATAGAATTTTTATTGTAAATGCGCTACATAGGATGCAATATATTCATAGAAATTGTGTACTCACTGTAAAATCTTTTTCTTAGATCCAATGGGAGATACAGTAAGTCTTTAACCCTTGTGCTATACTACCATCTACAAGGATGTAGGCCAGCCCAGGAAAACTCCTCCAGCAAGTCTGAATTTTGTAGCAATAAAGTACAGAGAGCATGAAACAGAGGGAAAAAGTGAAAGGATTATATAGAGAATACTAAAAAATACTATTATTGATCCCTATAAGCAATTCAGGGAAACAGAAAGCAGTTAGGCAACACAGCAAAGGAACACTAATGGAAAAGAGTCATGAAAAGGGGAGAATGCCGGGGAATATGCGCAAGGAGCTGCATGAAGGACCTCATGATAGTCAAACGAAGCAACATCTGTCTGGTAGGATGGGAGAATTTTTGATCAGAAACCAAGCTGCCTTTGCTTTGCAAATCAAGGAAATTGTTGCATGATGCTGAAAAGCCAAATAAGCCCTCACTGATATGGTGGAACTACGTTCTTTAAACAGGACCATAGAACACAGGGGTTCCTCCAGAGGTTTCTAGGGGTTCCTACAGCAGTATGAAATATTAAAAAGCTCAGATATTAAACCACTGATAAGCAGGACTGAGAATAAATATTGGGCACCACATCCACCTGGACCAGTCAGGAGTAATGTGGGTCACCAGAATGCTTTCCAATTTGACCGTTCTGGGGGAAAAAAAACATAATTATGGTGCTCTAATCCCACAAAGCCACCAGAGAATCCTTTGCTTCTGGTAAAACCATCACTGTACCTGTAGACAAATCAGTCTGCTGTTGAACCTGAAGACCAGAAGGTCCATATACGATGTCTCCTATACAAGACACGGGTTCTGAAATGCCTTTGGGTGAAGGGAGCACTTCCCTAGGTAGAAGGCACTACCAGCTGTAGAAATTCTAGCTGTCATTTGTCTAAGCCTGGAATACAGATTTTCTAGATTGCAGGATTTCTCTATTGAACAAGCTACCTGCACTTGGAGGGTGTACAGAATTACTCTCTAGTTCAGAAGGCTGGTATCTATTATGCAGACTTCTCTGGCTCCAGAGACAATTTAAATTAAAATAAATTGATACTTTTTGGATGAAATATGCATTTGAGGAAGAATCTTTTTTTTTAAAGTGGAACTAAAGTCACGGGACTCATCTATTTGAATTCCCTCGGAGGGTGTCTCCATCTTTCTTTCTTCTACTAGCCAGTGATGATCTTTGGCCATCTAGATTGTCTGTGCACACTCAAGGGGATCCAGGATTGCTGGGCTTAGCTGACAACCAAAGCTGACCCAGCTTTTTCACATATTTCACGTTTTTGCAGAAGGAACTTTGCCTGCCTCTTTCTGCAATAACAACCTGCCTGATCCTTCAGTTTGTAAATTGGGACTTAAGTTCACTTTAAATGGTTGTCACCAAGAAAGAAGACCTCCTTGTAAAAAAAATTGACAAGAAGTTGACAGCTAAGAAATCCATCGCTGCCAATTCTGTATGTAGGCTATTGAGGAAAACATCTGCTATGGATAGCCATAAATGTCAAAGCCATTATCGGGCAATGATCATCTTATCTGCAACTTGTTAAACTGTACATAGACATCACTGAAAATCTGTGTCTGCAAGATAATGAAAGACAAATATTGCCTTTGCTATTGACCATATCAGATTGGTGACAGGAATACAAACAAAACATTTGTAATTGCTGTGCATTTTAAACATTATAATAAAATACATGAATATACTCAAACTGCAAACTAATAGGCCATACAGTAGGGTGCTATCTTGATTAACCTTTATTTTTTAAGGCTATGTGTTGCCATACTGATAAAAACAAGGCTTTGGCATACAGTATTGGTCTTAATTACATTTTGTTAGGCAATGTGAAATTAAGGTTTACGTATTGCAGGGAAGAACATTAGATGGGCCCATAAACAATATTAATATGTACATTATGTGTCACATAGATCTCAATCTCCTTGACCAATAACCTGAAATAATCGCAGAAGACAGAAAGCCAAGGGGCAAAAGAGCGACTTACATCTTCCCATCTTGTCGATGCCAAAATAATTAAACTCAGTCCCCTGGCAATCAGTGCCTGCTGTTTGCTCTCTGCTTGCTTGTTTGTTTTGTGTAATAGCTCTATAATTTTATCAAAAGCAAAGTCCTTGTTCTCTCTAACTCACAGGTACCAGACCACAAAATCTTCACAAATAGGGGCAATCTTTCCAAATGAAAACAGAAAGCTTTTTTCTCAGTACAAGATAAGGTCCAAAATATGGCACACAAGCAATGAAGAAGGATTTATAGCCAAGCTGAACCCACTTCTTTAAATAAGCTAAATGCAGCAGTTCAATACTTAGCCACAGAGAGCAAGAGTCCTACACTTGCTGGCAGGAAGCAGGCTTTTCTATTGTGGCTGTAACTACTTTACAAAGGAAATTACTGTAAGATAAACATCTTTTATTTGAATGCACCTGGAATTGATTTAACCGATTTAAACAGTTTCACTGGTTTTTATTAGCAGAAAGATGTTATTCCAGGTAACCAAAAAAATCCTATTGTACATTTGTCAGTTTATGTGGCTCACAGAAAGAACAGTTTATTTTTGCACCACCAGACTAAGAGAATTATTGGGTTGCCATTGTTGCTATTGAAAAAGCTAGTTCTTCCATTTGAAGTATTCATTTTAAATATAACTAAAGTAACCTTAAGTTAGATTGCCAGGTGCTGAATGCCCTTATTATGGACGAAGTTGGACTTTCATTCTGTGCAGCTGTGGTTCAGATGGGTCATTGGGATATCGCTCATATAAAATATCATATCTGGCATCCATTGCAATAAATCCAAATCTTGCAACACATTTTCCTATTGGATTTTATTTTAGGATTTTACAGAATATAGAAATCATATGTGCTCAAATTTTTTTTCTTTTCCGTGCTCCTTGTGTGTTTAATATGCCAATGTGACAGAACTGAAGCCATCCGCGCATGGTAAACCGCTATATAAGCAGGGATGGGATAGCCATTACCCAAATACCAATGATTCCAAAAATTCTTGTTTTACAAATAAGTGTCTGAAATAGTTTCAATTTCCCTCAGAACCTATGCCAACAGGAAGGAACTTGGATTTAGCTCCCCACTGGGATTCTTTAAAGAATGGAAAGCAGGGAATAGGCTTTTCATTGCTGAATACATGAACCAGGAAGACTGTGCCTGACAAATTCATTGGAAGTAGGCAAATAAAATGGCTGCTACCAGCAATAATGTATTGTGAAATAAAGGGGATTCAGTTTTTATACAGACAATTGTCCTTATAGGCAGGTAGGATAGCTATATAGGAAAAATGAGTCGGACTCATATTGAATGGAATGCTCTTACGCTTTAAGAAGAGAGCACCTACAGGAAAAATGGTTCCATGCAGAGACCTACCTTTTATGAATGAGTTAGTTGTGGCATTGTCCAGCAACCAGCAGACAGGAGCATCAATTCTTTCCTCCAACTCCAAAGTACTCTGCAGGTACTCTGAGATCCATACTACTGTTATTTCCACCACTCCTCATACTGAATTCTTATTTTTTGTAATGATGAACCAACAGAAATACTGAAAGAACAGCATGAGGTACAAATACTGTGACAACCCCTCATGACAACAGTGTATAACCCAGAATACTTTTTAAGCCGGGTAGTAAGAAATTGTAGGAGGGTGGTAGCCCCTGTATTATGACCCAACTCATCAGTAACCACCCAAAAACAGCTGGGTGGTCGCCGAAAAGTACCGGGTGGTGTGCCCAGCTAAAAGGGTCTGGGGAGAACACTGGACAACTCAGTGGACAAATGCAAACTAATGTTGTGATTCTTATTTAACCCCTAATATGTGTTGCTCTAAAACAAGATTGTCAGATGCCATTCTCAATGAGTAATTTATAGTTACTAATAGGCCTCAATATAATACACAAGACAACAGCTGATACAGGAAGGAATACATTGCTCTGGGTCAGCTATTCTCAATCAAGGTTCCCCTCAAGGTTGCTAGGGGTTCCTTGAACTGTGGCTGGTTGATCTCCAGTTTGATGATGCCTGCAGAGTTCTGGGAGCCCGCTGCATAGCTCTAATAATATTTTTAGTTGTTTATAAAAGTGCTATTCTGGCCACCACTGTAAGGGGGCATTCTTTTCACCTTCTGACTAAAGGGCCTTTTCATTTCAAAATTGACCTCCAATAAATTCACTGAGACTTTAAAAATATTTAAAAGGTTTGTTTGGATAGTTGTCGTGGGTTCACTTTTCCATCAGACAATCCTGCAGTGCATTCAGGATATTCCTGAATGCACTGCAGGATTGAAATATATGGGTGTACATATTTATATATACACAATTATTCCGCTCACCTTTTCTGATTAAAAGTCTGCTGAAAAAAAAAAACGGACAAGTAATGCTAATACCATAATAAAAGGGGAAGAGTTCCCCAACAATAAGGAATCGTAACTACTACACTAAAGCTACTACACTATGAAACAGTTAACAATCTTCCTCAAAGCAACACTAGAAAGAAATTACATGCCTAATATATTTGTCGAGCTATTACTTCAGACATCCAAACATCCTTGGGGATTGGTATCCCAATCATCTAATAAACCATCACTACCTGACACAATTCCCGTACTTCATAATATGTCTGTATGCCCTGAGGAAGGCCTCACGGGCGAAACGCGTCAGGATGAGACCCCACCCTCTAATCTATGAACTACGCAAATTGTAACCTACTGACCAAAATTAATGTGGAAAGATGATAATTTCATTGTGTGTATATTGATTATCGATTTAATAAGTTTTTATAAGGTTTTGTACTTAAACAATAAATTATAGTAATTTTACACATAATAAGTCTCCCTAAAAAGCCTAATTTTCTTTTCTTTCTTTTTCTCTATGATCTCCAGTTTAATTATGCCTGACGAATTTTGGGAGCCCGCTGCATGACTCTAATAATATTTTTAGTTGTCTATAAAAGTGGTATTCTGGCCACCACTGTAAGGGGGCATTATTTTCACCTTCTGCCTAAAGGACCTTTTTATTTCCAAATAATTGAACTCCAATAAACTCACTGAGACTTTAAAATTAATTTAGGGTTTTTTTAGGGTAAAAAGATATATAAAGGCTGATCTACATAACAAATAAATCATGTTGGGCTCCCCACTTCAGGAATAAAGTGTTTGAAGGCAATCAATATTAGACTTCATAAGCCCTTCCTTTGGGCAAAGGAACCCAGCCTAATTAATTTAAATAACATAGAACAACCTCAATCACTTTCTGCAAATAATGCATCTAATTGTGTTAAGGGACCCCCGCATCCTCACTTTGAAACATCACATTAAGGCTTTCTCCCAAAACACTCACTGCATGATAAAACAAATATTCTAAGGGGCATTGCACTAAAATCCGGTTACAAGCCTGATGACCTGAAATTCTTTCATTCAAGCGTTTTTTATTAATTGCACTATACATCAGATTTTACGACAGAATTCATAATAGTCGCAAGGGTTGTAAAGTCTGATTTATGTGGCTATAAAATAAGAATAGTTCATCTGAACTTAACTGAAGATGTCCCACTGTGCGTACTTTTGGGAGCTGTCACCCAGCATTTATAAGATGTTACACATGTCAACCAGAAAAAAGAGGGGGAATAAAAAGCAACAACTTGACAAATGTGCTATAGGTGCAACACAATCTTTTCAGGAAAAAATCTGGTCAGCAAAATGACTGATAAATCAGAGACATACCTAAAGCAAACTGAGGCTGGCTATCAGAGTAAAGTTAATGAAACTTTTTTCTGTATTAGGGACACCTGATATTGAGCGGTGTATGGGACATTTCATCTAAATCTAAATGCACAACTAGGAAGTGGTCAGGGGCAGGTTTTTTAGAACTATATACAAAAACAAATATGATGCAATTACTGGCATTACCGGGATTCAATAAAGGAATGTTGGTGCCTAGGATGAAGGCAATCCCAAATTTTTGTATACACCCCAATAACAAAAACAAATATGCATTACCCCAAAAAATAATGCAGTTCCCCATAAAATACTGTTATCACCCGATGATCTGGCCAGTATTTTCATTTTCACCATTTTCTCAGTGTGCATTGATCAGTGAAGAGGTGCTTGTGTGGGCAATGGCTGTGAGAAGTGGCTGGAAAAGTATGGGTTCAGTGGTGACAAAAATACTGCACTGATGCAATATTAAAGAGTTTTTGTCAAATGTTTAAAATATCCAGTGAACCACCTCTATAGAAAAGGAAAATAAATATCTTGGGTCCTTTGCAGAGCTAGGAGCACCACTACTACCAGACACTTCTGGTTGTGTCTGATAAAATGTTCCCACTGTCAGGTTTCTCTCGCCCACCTCTGTGACCAACAAAAATGTAATGGGAAGCATCATTATTCCCAGTGAAGGGCACAGTGTCAGACAAGCATTAGATAGCAATGAGGTCTGGAGTTTAGGAAGACATCATTGATTTTACCAGAAAGATGAGTTTTTAGCTATTTGAGGGGGCAGCAATGTCATTTTTTTAAAGCAGCAACAAAGAGATTTTAGTTATTTTTTATATAGTGTGGTATATACTTCACTGATCAAGAATATGTTGTAGAACCAATTTATATCATACAGTTGACAATCGAAAATCCAGCCATCGATAATCCGGTTCCTTCAGCTTTCTGGCATGAATTTCAGATCGCATTTTTAATACAGGGACTGCAGTACACTGTTTGGCCACTGATGTTTTGTTGGCGCTGTTCTGCAGAAACAGCCATTAAGTCTTGCCTAATACACTAATACACGTTGAGACGTCCCTGCTGCCTGCTTTCCGGAACTGTGCCAGATGTCCGCTGGTGCTGCGAGAGGACGGTTGGCCAGTGTGGAGATAAGTAAAACTTTCAAAAATCCAGAATTTTCGAAAATCCGGCACACATCCCAAGTTTGCCGGATTTTTGAAAGGCAACTGTATGCTTATTTATAGGAAAGATGCTAAATTATTTTTATAGCAGTATTTTCTTAAGGAATAACAATTTAAATTTGTCAGCTCAGGGGATGAAAGAAGGCGACACATTTTGGTGGAAACTTGTTGCAACCTTGCTAACTTTTTCTTATTAATATTATTTTTTGTTGTTAAATGCAATGCAGAGAAATGTAGAAGACAGCCATGATCATAAAAAAGCTACTTCTAGTCCTTTTCCATTTTCAATCACATAAATGCCAGCCCTTTTCTTATGCAACTTTCAGAACACATTTTCATTTAGGCAAAGCAAGGGAAAAATATCCTTCATATTAGGCTCTATTTATTAAACAGGTGATCCGACATTCCCTCCATTATATTTACAGCCCATAACATTGCATAAACTAAATGTTATAATACCAAAAAATAGCAATAAAGAATTACATGTATATTTCAACTTCTACAGCCTAAAATGAATCATCACAATTAGCAAAATTATAGAGATGATGTGAAAACCCAACCATAACAGTCAAGGTAAGTACTGGCTGTACTGCATTCCTGTACACAACATATAATTATACAATGGAAATTGAGCACATCATTGTTGAGCACAGCAGTCATCTTCAAAATATTACTGAAGCCACAACTGCTATTTGTCTTAATTGTGTGGAACTTCAAGCTCCAGTTCCCTAGCTTTCAAAAATAAAATACATATGAAAAATTGAGCATGAAGTGAAAAAACAGGAACATTGACAAGGGACACAGCTTTGTCATCTGCTTAGGTAGAATAATAAAATGAACACATCTGCATAGAATGGTTAGTTTCCACATAAAATATGGGAATTGCAGAAAACATACACACTACATCCAACAATAATAATATTAATGAAAAAAACTAAAATCCTGCAGTCAATAAATGATAGCAGACTTCAATTCCACAACGAGTCCATATGAAAACTCTGCTTAATATGAACAAAAATATTCAGAGCAATTTCAAAGGTCTTGAAAATGTAAAAGCTGGGTACAAATTAGTTCACTAGACTTCTAACATTTCTACTTATTTAGTATTTATTGATATTGGTATGTGTGATTATTTTTTAATGTTGATTGGGATTTTTAGGTATTTTGTGAAGGTGCCACACATTCTTGTAGTCCGGTTATGATTACAACAGGTTGTGTTATCTTCAATATAAGTTGGAGAAACCTTGCTGGACAGATTTCCGGGATTTTCAACACACAGCCTGAACCAACTACAAGCACATGATAGTGGATATCAACTATAGGAAAACGCACATGTAGTGGCAAACCCCTTTGGTTCCATAGAAAAGTAGTAGTAAGTTTTAGAAGCTGTAAACATTATCTTTTAATCTTTGGCATACCGCCATTTCACAAAGCATATAAAATGACCGTCACTGGTGGCTTATGCTCATATTCGAAGGACCCTTACAGAAAAATCTATCACATACCAAATAGTCATTGTCTGAATCTGTCACAAGTTTAGCATCCTCTGAACCAGACAAGTTATTCTTCTCTCAGTCTTACAATAACAAGCGTATCCTATGAAGACTGAACCTAAAACTCCCACTGATGTGCCAGAAATAGCAGAGGTATGGAGGAAGACACTGTAGGAAAAGCATATTAATTGGACTTTATAAATAGCATAATAAAATGTCATTTCCAATTTCACGCTGCTCACTACAGAATAAATGTACAAACCCTGGCTAGTCTGCAAAGAAAAATTTCATCTCACCATTTAATTGTAATTATGTCTGTATAATACCAATCCACAATAAAAACAATCAGCATCAAAATATATGAACCTCAAGAAAAAAGCGTGTCCTGGGCTGCTTAGGTCTACTGATCTGAGTATCCAGCATTATACACCTTATGTTAATTTTAGAAGTAGCCTTTTTGAAAGACTCTCAAATCGTATATTCTAAAGAAGACAAAGATTAAGGTATACAAATTGTAGTTTTGGAAACCTGTATACACCTATCTGTGGAGCTTTTTCCTGCAGTCTATGGGCCCGATATATTAAAGCTCTCCAAGGCTGGAGAGGATACACTTTCATCAGTGATGCTGGGTGATCCAGCAAACTTGGAATGGATATGGTCCAGGATTGAAAATATTTGCTAACAAATAGCAAATTACTTTTCATTCCAGGTTTGCTGGTTCGCCCTGCTTCACTAATGAAAGTGTATTCTCTCCAGTCTTGGAGAGCTTTAATAAATCAGGCCCAATGTTACAAGTTCATAAGGCCCAAAGTTACCAGATTTAGGAATGATTGGAAAAAGCAAAGCTATGAAATCCTTTCTTGAGAAGCAATAATAAATTCACTAATGTATTTGTAATTCACTGTTATAAAATAAGACCTTTTTTTTAAAAAAAAAAAGAGTCCAAGGCATGAAGACTTGTTCTGGTCAAGTTTGTCGAATTGACTTTGAAATTTAGTGATTCAGCAGCTAAATTTGAATGCCTTTAATCTCCTTAGTGGTTCAAATTTATTTTACAGTATAATATAATAGTATGAGTATAAAAAAATTTAAAACACAAAATCATGTAAAATTAATGTAAAAATAAATGAAAAAATATACATTTTTTAAATTAAATATACTCATACTATTTTATTATACTGTAAAAAAAATGTTCATGAAATACAATGTACTGCTTTTACACATTTAAATCCAATGTATTGCATTCAATACAGTTATTTTGTATTGAATGCAATACAATTGGATTTTGAATTTCCCGCCGGGCCCCACTGGCAACGTACACACGCACCACCGTCACGGGGAACTCCCCGGTGATTCATCATGTGCAGAAGACACCGGAGGAAGAAGAAGTTGTCGATGGATCAGGTAAGCGCTGTTATTACTTACCTTCCCATAGGTTTACCTACCCCGAGTGCATTTTATGCAGCTTCAAAGGAAACAAGGGAGGAAGGAACTTAGGGACTCTTCACTTTTTTTGGAAAAAGTCTGATGACCGCTTTATTCACTTTGGGCCAAATGGCTCATAAGGTTAGATTTGACCCAAAACTAAACACCAAGCCTGGTGAAGACAAGGAAATATTATCAGCAAGGTCGGAGGCATGATTCACAATTTATTAATACTCTGCAACTGAGAAATAAGAGTAAGTCGTGGTTGTGCTGGGTAATAAAGCCCCCTTTCACTAGAAGGGAAGCAGACAGAGAATTTACAGAGATATTTGTGTTTGAGACAGCACACTGCTGAATTGCTTTTCCAAAACCATAGAAATACAAGGGCACAAACATAATGCATTGGCCGATGGATGAATGAAAAACGTTCTCTTCCAGAAAGCCTCTGTTACTAGACTGTTGAAGGCTATCAAACCGAAAAAGATTTAATGGACACCAACAGTTTTTTACAGGCACTGCGTGTAGCACAAATACCCATAAAATAAGGCAGAATGGAAATCCAGAAAGTGTTAAAGCTGTGATATCATGGATTTCACCATATTTTCTATCTAAATCTACTAATATAATTAGAAATGTATGCCTTATACTAACGGAACTGGCTGGCTGTAAAAAGTGACTGAATATTCTAGTCCATCATAAACAGACTCTGAGCTACTTCCATGTCTCTGCCATTTTAAAAGAAAGATTTAAAGGTTCTTGCCACTATACTTTGACTATAAAATCAGCAGGGTTCCTAATTGTAAAACTTGCCCACAAAAAGAGTAAAGGATTGGTCACCAGCATTGCCTTTGGCCTCCCATCAGCTGATATTTTACCATAATGATTTGGCATGTCTTGTTTAGCAATCTGTCCTTTTTTCTTGGTAGAGCAGCAGGGGTTTGCTTCCTCAGGACAGAATGGTCTCTCTTCTAACTTATGATTTGATGGAACAGATGGAACAATAATAAGAAAGCGGCAGGAGAGGTTCAGAAAGCACAGATCCACATGGATGGATGCAGCAGAACAGGGGGATGCTTGGCTCCATGTCATAAGATGCAGCATTACCTCCAGCAAGCAGAACAGTAAGCAGCACAAACCACCAAAGATCACTCTATATGTTGTGATACTAGCAGTAACGGGAATCGTGTCTAAGATATTGAACTGCATATACAGATAGAAACCTGAAGGCATAGAAATACCTAAACACTGAAAGTGTTCTGCTATTTAGAAGCAATTGCAGAAAAAAGGTATATATTAAGGGAACTGCCTAAGCAAAATTTACTTTTCTAGATGTTTCCTACAACAGAACAACCTGTTTTTTTCACATTATCATTTTTTTAATTATTATCAAACTGTGTTTATTTATAACGCCAACATTTTATACATCGCTGTACATTAAGTAGGGGTGCAAATGCCAGACAGATATAGACAGTGACTTAGGAGAAGGAAAGGACCCTGCCCCCCAAAAAAATAAATATGACTGACATCCACAGATATTAAAAGAAAATTAAGTACATGAAATAAATCAATACCCCAACTATAACACTTATTCTTTATCTTAACACTTTCCTACACATTTCCTCAAAGATTTGAACATTGCTAATCCTTTTGCAACAATAACATGTGGTTGTGAGATTTTAGGATTTTTATGATTTGGCACCTCTCCTCCCCACATATATGTTTGCATTTGCTGCTTTAAATGCCTGTTTTTTTAAGTCGTCAATGGTTTGTAGTGTAAATATGTCATAACCAAGGTCATGAACAAATACATATATGATTTTAGAAAGAAGTAATATTAACAACACTGTGTTGTGCTGTGTAACAGATTTAAATACCTTATTGAATGCAGTATGAAGGATGTATATGATAGGGAAAGTCCCTACACGCACATTTATCTTGGGAACACTGAATCAAAGGTCCTGATTTATTAAAGCTCTCCAAGGCTGGAGGGGATACACTTTCATCAGTGAAGCTGGGTGATCCAGCAAATCTGGCATGGATCAGGTCCAGGATTGAAAACATTTGCTAACTAATAACAAATGATTTTAGGAATCCAGGTTTGCTGGATCACCCAGCTTCACCAATGAAAATGTATCATCAATAAATTAGATGCAATGTTGGGAAAAAAGCTAAAGAGCATATTTTCTAAAACACAACAACACCTCATACAGAGAAAAAATTCAAGTCAAAAGAGAAAATCATCTGCAAATTGTAAATGTAAAATATAAAATATAGAAATAATATTCTTAAAAAAAAATTCTGCATATTCTGTTATAAAAATCAATTAAACCCAGGAAAAAACATATGAAAGGAATATTTGTAACAAATCCATGTGCAAATTCCATTTGAAATTTCTAAAAAAAAAAAAGTACACGTGACAAAGCAAACACATGAAAAGTTGGTTTATAGACTGATAAGAGCATGAATTAACTTTTTTTTGCTTTGGTACAAACAATAAGAATAGTGTAATGTCAACATCTTAACCAAGGAACACCATCATTACATTGAAGCATTCTGGTATAGAGCATATTCAGGGAAACAAGAATTAAAGGCAAGTTATATTAGCCAATATAGGGTAATTTAAAGTGAAACTAAAAATCACCTTTAATACTTGATCAGGCATGGCATTATTGCAGAAAGGGCCAGGTGATAAACCTTCTGCAACAATGTGTCCTACCTGCCCGATTGCCCCAGGTTTCTGGCCGATTTATCTTTTGTGTGCTGGGAATGAACAAACTCCTGTATTGGTCATCCCAGCATGGCCAATCAAGATGGCTGATCATTATCTCTGGGAGGAAGAAGAGAAGGAAGAAGATGGTGGTGGTGTTCTGCGATTGAAGGTGATGTTACAAGGCTTAAACATTACGTAGACCTGTAACCTGAAACTTTACAATGCAACATTCCAGTTTAGGCTGGAGTTCACTGCTATTTAAATACTGTGCAGTAGATATTATATTGATAATGTGCTTCTTTACAACACATGAAAACATGCAGCGTCCTTTTAGATTGTTTATGACTCTATGCATGGTGGCTTAGTGGTTAGCATTCTTTGCAGCGCTGGGTCCCAGGTTGGAATCTTGGCCTGGACACTATCTGCATGGAGTTTGCAGGTTCTCCCCGTGTTTGCATGGGTTTCCCCAGGGTACTCCGGTTTCCTCCTACATCCCCCCCCCCCCCTCCAAATTGACCATAGACTGGATTATTGATATATGACCGGCAGGGACATTAGATTGTGAGCTCCTTTGAGGGACAGCTAGTGACATGACTATGGACTTTGTACAGCGCTGTCTAATATGATGGTGCTATATAAATACTGTGTAATAATAATAATGATATCCTTATTGTAATCTTTCACCATCAGAAATTATTATTGCAAGCACATGCACATTTAATTAAACCACAGCCAATCACCCAACACATCTTTATTACATTAATATAACTGTAGGTGAACATTTTTATTCTACTCAATCAGTACCAAGCTACTGTATGTAGTACAATGTAAGGTAACGATTCAAAACACTATGAGATTTCAGACATCAACAAAAGAGATTTCAAGGGTATCTTTTATCTGAATAATCCAGGTCATTTTGATAATATTTTAATCATTTGATTTACATGGGAAAACAGTTATTTGATTTTATTCCTTCTGTAACTTCATGAGCAAGTAAGAACTGTGAACATCTGTTCACGCTGTAGTTCTGGGAATTGCCTACTGGTTGCTTTTAGGAAACATTTTAAAACTAGGTGCAAGAGGACAAAAGGACACTATAGGCATTATTTATACTTTGATACAGTGTGTGCAGAAATTGGTTTATATATCTGTGTTTCAGTAGTGTCAATAGTAATTATAATAAGTATTCAGCTTTGAGGCTCCCATACAGTAAATTATGCAGAAAGATACTCATACAAATATCCATTCCTTACTGTGTAATGAGAAACTAGTTTCCTATAAAGCTGGGTGTTCCTGGATAAAAATAAGAAAAGCTGAAAACAGTCCTTTCACAGTTTTCTTGTGAATATATGTGTTACTAAATAACACCTAATCCACTTAAAGCATACATTTTCTATGCAACTCGCACCTCCAACAGGCTTTGGTTTTTCCATCATTGGAATTGTAAAAGTCATAGTGTCATCCACTTTGGTCCCTTTCATTGGGCATTAACAGTGGTGGACTGGATGCTTTGTGTCACCAATGTATTTACAGCTAACTATGCCAGAGTACATGGCCTGATTTAATAAATCTCTCCAAGGCTGGAAAAGATATGCTTTCATTAATGAACCTGAGTGATCCAGCTAACTTGGAAAATGATCTGGTCCAGGATTGAAAACATTTGCTAACAAATAGAAAATGACTCTTCCATTCCAGATTACATTCCATTACAGATTTGCTAGATTACCAATAAAAGGGTATCTTCTCCAGCCTTGGATAGCTTTAACAAATCAGGCCTATAGTGTTTGGTTAACTGGGAAAGCTCTTGTGGGGTCTCTGGTAAAAGAAATTACAAACGCAAGGTGAATAAATTACTTTCTTTTAACATCCTATTACTGTGAGTCTATAGCAACATGTGACATTTCTAATTGTACTCTGTAATCTACTTTCCGTACAATAAATATCACATAAATTCTAAATACATTTTTCTGCTTGAGTCAAATCTATTGCTCACTCTTCATATTTAAAAACTTTTCTTCAATTTAGCAAAAGAACCCCTTGTACGATTTTTTGCACACTCGCTTGACTCACATGGTATACACTTCCATCGTACAGAAATTTGCTCTGCATTTTTTGTGGATGACACTTCTATTCATGTCTAATCCTACCAGTGATATACCATTTTTTCAGAGTTTTTGCGACTTATGAACAATGTTCAGGCTTAAAGATAAATGTGGATTAGAGTGAGAAGAACACCATGGGATAAAACCTTCCAATTTACCAAAGCAAGAGACCAATTTACTTATTTAGGAATAAAGATTGGTAAACTGCCATCTTCCATCTATGGTCTCAACTATCCCCCACTGCTACATAAGATACAAAGGGAATTAGAGTTATAGCACAATCTGCCATTACTCTTACAGAATAACTGCCTGTCCTATTAGGAGGCGTTATTCTGCCCAATGGGCATGCATACAATATAGCCTGCCTCACAAGACAGGTTATTGATTGGATCAAGGGACAGTCTCACTTGTCCAATTATGGTTTAGAAAAAGCGATGGTTCACCCATAGGATCCTAAGGCATTGGTACATTGTACCTTCTCCTCGCTCCCTCCTCATCTCAAGACGAATATCCTTGTCAGGGACACTATATTGGCTTGGAGGGTGGTGAGAAGAAAGATGGGGACTTTGTTCAGTATATCTTGATACTTGCCAATTAACAGAAATCCAATGTTTCCTCATGGCAATACTCAACCCATCTTTCGGAAATGGACCAAAAAGGTGTTATCATTGGCGGGTGATTTTTATCGTACAGAAATGGGGCGTTTTATGACTTATAGGGAAGTCTGCCGCAAGTTATCTTCGCAAAGAACCCCCATTCATCCATTATACTATGTCCAAGTTTCCAATTTTCTCAGATCCCGGGTAGGTAATTTCAGAAATGCACTGAACCATAACCGGTTTGGTAATTTGATGATACTCCCCTCCCAATCCATTTCTAATATTTAGTCAAGTCCATGATTATTTTATTAAGCCATTAGCATTTACTAATGTAAATAAATGGGGTGAAGAATTGCAGATTCAAGATGTTAATGACAAAATAACTCGAGGTTATCAAATAGTACGTAAGACTATGATAAATGAACCATGGCAGGAAACCCATTATAAGCTTTTTCACCGTGCTTACAAGGTATTTAACCTAGAGAGGGATCTGAGTCAGGTAACTGTCTAGACTGGATGCCCCAAATGCAAACAGGTCTCTTCAACCCTAGTCCATCAGTTATGGACATTTCTGTTAATTAAAGGTTATTGGTTGAGGATTCTTTAATATGTACATGCCATTACGAAGCATTTTATTACTTCTGACCTGGTTCTGTGTCTCTTTGGTAGCTGGGACACTAATCCTAATCTGGTAACGAACGGGTAAAGGACAGAGAGACTGGATCACGGTATGCCTACCGGTACTAGCAGCAAGGAGAGCAATGCTTAAGTCGTGGATGGATCCTCAACCGCCAAAGGTTGAAATAGTTATAGAGATTATGAAATCCCTATTCTACAGGGAGGCCTTAGATGCTGAGATGAGTGATGACAAACAAATCACAGGATTTTTTGATAAATGGTACCCATTTATATTATACTCTTTTACAACCCCGATACAGCATAAGAATTCTTGAACCGTTCATGCAATCCACATGGTACATTCCTAATATATCCTTGTGTTAAGTAGATGATAACAATTTGCATACTCTTTTTTTTTTTTCTTTCTTATATTTATGGTTATTTTCTTTTTTGTATCAACATGTATACTACCTATACTGATTACTCAAGTTGTTAAACACTGCTGTTATTGTTAAATAAAAAAGGGTGCAGCACCGGCCCCTAATTCTCAACTCCCTAGGCAATCAAGAATGAATGGGTGCGCAAAGCCTCCCGGGATACCTACTCCAGGCATCCTGGGAGGCTCTTGGGTGCTCCTTCTACGCATGTCCAATTATCTCAGGCATGGACAGAAGGAGCCTTCCAACTCAAACAGAAAAATTTGCCAATCTCATGCATGCACAGTGAGATCGGCAAAAATGTTTTTCAGCCTACGTCACCTGATCTCGTGCCTGGGCCCAGGAAGAACCAGGAAGAAGAGGAAAAAATGGCTGCGCCAGGAGCGTCGGCTCCAGGACAAAGGTCGGACTGCCCTGCGGGATTGAAAGTAAGCGCAAAAAAAGAGTAAATAAATATTACAATAGTTGGAATTATAGCATTACTGTCCTACAACAGCGGTCAAGTTTACTTGACTTGGCTGCCTGTGTCAAACCAGGGATATTTGACTTCTAGTTATACTTACACAACAGAAAGTTGAAAGTGAAAGGCAACCTTTTTAGAATCTAAATTGGAATTGCCCTCTTATCTAATTCTTGTGACAAGAAAAAAAGTTTGGATTTGTCAATTTAAGTATACTTAAATACTTAAACTTAAAGTATTCACAAATAATACTTAAGTACCTCATCCTCAAAAACATACAGTTAGGTTAATTTTCTTTCCTCTCTACGCAAAACTGGACTGTGTTAATGACATATGACTATGGTAGAAACATTAGATTGTAAGTCCTTCTGAAGCACAGTTAGTAACAAGACCAAGGACTTTGTAAAGTACTGCAAAATATGTTGGATATTATAATATCTTGGATATAAAAGATAATAATTTTATTGATCCAAGTCCTGGTGGTCTTAGTGGATCCCCCTAATGGGGGCCCAGACAGCAATGAAATCACAATTGAAGTTCAATTATTCCATATTTTACCAATAGGTTTTGAATGTATTAACAAGGACTTTTAAGTAACCTTTCCTTATCAAATCAAGTCACATAAATCTTTTCTCAAAGGGTATACATTACAAATCTGAAAAATATCTTTATCACAAATCTGCCAACTAGTGTCACTATGTCCAGTCCTCACTTGCACTTCCCATTGGTAATCCCAAACATTTGTGGGGAGCCTTGTATTTAACTTGGCTGTCCACAAATATTTGAAAATTACCAATGGGGAGTGGACACGAGGACTGAACATATAGTAAAACAAGTAGACAAGGTGCATGTCCAACAATGGGGCAATGTTTGAAAAGTGCTTTGTGTTCCAATGATAAAAATCACAGGATATTGGTAAATCCCATGGGTATCCTATGTGATCTACTTCAAACTCTACTATATTAGAACAAATAGATAATAATGATTTGAATTATGTTTTTAACAGATAGGATTCATCCATTCATTTTGATGCAGTCCTGCAATTTGTGAAACATATAGTCAAAGATATCAGGGCTGAAATTGTATTTGTACATTGTCACATTTGTGATAAAGACATTTTTCAGGCTTTTAACTTATGAATTATGGTTTTAAGAAAGATTTATGTAAAACTGTGATTTGATTAGGAAAGCTGCCCTAAAAGTCCTTATTAATATATTCAAAAATTATTGTTACAATTAAATTGAATGCGGCAATGTCACACTAAACTAAACTGTCACACTTCACTAAAGAGCAGACTCCCTCTCTCCAGTTCATGCAGGCTGTTCTGACTCTGGCTGCGCCTTCTCCTCCAAGTTTTATCAGTTTCGCCCATCTGGTCGGCCAATAAGGAAATATCTTCCTAACCATCCCTGACTATTTAGTTAGCTCAGACACAGCACTCAGCATTTGTGCAACGTGTCTCCACTAGTGCTGAGCTCCCTAGCTCTGCGGAGCATTTCCTGTACACCTGTTGGTTAATTCAGTGCTTCCCCTGTCACACTCCTGTGTTAACCCCGTTGCACAGTCTGTTTCACAGCCAATTCCCTTCTGCTGTTCCAGTGTTCCTCTCGGTCTGTGGTTATTGCCGTGTCACCTGCGTCTCCTGTTGCTTCCAGTGTCTCCTGCGTTTTCTGTGTCTGCGGTGGCCCCCAGTGTCTATTTACTGGATCCCTGGTATTTGACCTCTGGATTGTGACCTGACCTTTCTTGCTTGCTGCCTTCCTCGACCTTCCTTGACAATTCTTCTGCTTAGTGATTTGGTACTGTGTATCTTTCTGCCCACCCCGGTGTGCCCAAGGACTGCAACTAGGCAGTAACCAGCAGCGCAACATCCTCACCACTAGAGGCTTTGGAGAAGATCTGGTTACTGCTTAGACTTTGCGCCTTGGCCCTTCCCAGGGCTCACACAACTTCTGTGCCAGCCATAGTGCCCCCTAGTGGCTCCCCAAGCATGACAGGCAACATCCAACAAAGAAACTTTGAAGAAAAAAAATTTGGATATTCCATATTTTATTCAAAATGGAAAACAAAAGTTGGATACACTTTGTTAACTTAAGAAAAGAAGAAACGCAAATGCCAGGCAAAGAATTCATATTGAGAAGAATGTATCCATACTCTTTTGATATAAAACCATAGCCTGTATCCATTGCTTTTCGGAGTTTGAAAACAATGACTTTAATATGTCTTTAGCCATGATTGGAAGAACATGATTCTCCCTGAGCATGTTGCACTAAACTACTCTGGATTACCAGGATTTTAAGAGGGAAAATATACAAGCTCATAAAGGCACTGTTGACTTCGCCTTCTTATTTTGGTAATGTTGGATGTAAAAGAAGCACTTGTATCCAACACCTTTTGGTTTTAGTAAAACCTTACATTTTCATTAGTACCCTGTTTCCCCGATGATAAGACACTGTCTTATTTTTTTTTGAAGGCCAAAATATGCTCTAGGGCTTATTTTCAGGGGGATGCCTTATTTACCCATGAAGAAGACTACAGCCATTCATGTCCACTTCTGATCAATCTGTGCCAATCATTGTCCCCTTCTGATCACTCATGTGCAATTCAAATTCCCTTTCTGATCACTCATGTGCAATTCAAATTCCCTTTCTGATCATCTTGTGTCATTCAAACTCCCCTTCTGATCACTCTGTCATTCAAATTCCCCTTCTGATTACGCTGTGCTTTTTTTCTATTGCACGGCAGTTAGGACAGGGGAACAGCAGGTGGCGCTGTGCCGGCTTCTTTCGCTTTGCTTTACAGACAGGAGAAAACACGATGCTGGCAGAGGAGAGAAGAGAGACGCTGCAGCCAGACACACGCAGGATCGGGTATCGGGTGAGTATAATATTTTAATTATTTTTTTTGGGTGGCTTATTTGCGGGGGGGGGGGCTTATTTTTCATTTTAACATGAAAAGGGGGGGCTGTCTTATTTGATGGCCCTGCCTTATCATCGGGGAAACACGGTAGCTCCACAAAAAACAACTACTTCAGTCGGATTCAGATTAAAATTTAATTCCTACAAAGAAAACTCCACATTACAAAATATATGTCACCATACCATGTTCCGAGCCTGACTGCAGAAGTTTTAATAGAGGACTGACCAGTACAATAGTTCTAGCTGCCATTCCTACCATTCGCTCCCCCAATGATCTACTAAAGACTTCCTCACTCACAACCTCACATGAAAATGAACGGCTCCAGGACTTTTCTAAACTGCCCCAACTTGCTCCAATGGTCTTCCTCATTTTATTTGGCTTGCTCCTACTCTGTTCCTCAAAACTCATTTTCAAACTTGCCTACTTTTCTTCTGTCTCTTAAAACCCTCACTACTCACCCACCACTCCATATCCCCCTCCTATTGTGTGATACTTTCCCACCTCTTAGATTGTACGTTTTCGGGGCAGGGTCCTATACTCTGTCACTGTCTGTCATTTGCAACCCCTATTTATTGTACAGTGCTGGGTAATATGTCAGCACTATATAAATACTGTTTGTGATTATTAATATTAATAATAATAATTTTACATGGTTAAGGCTAACGTTACGCTAACATTTTGCTAGTGTAACCTACAATTTAGTGGGGAATGGCAATGATCAAAAATTAAGACTTTCGGTGTTTGCTACAAAGGTGATTGCTCTCAGATAAGGTCCAGATTTCTAAAAACATAGCCAATTTTTTTTAAACTATGGAAGATGCTTCATATGTTATGGCCTTTACTCAAAAGAAAGTCAGTTTCCTTTGCCCTTCTAGTAAGTTCATTTCCTCAACAATTAGACTTTATCAGAGGTTTAAAAAAAAAAAAAAAAGAAAAAAAAGATGTTTAAGGAGTAACCTCTTCTCTGTATATTTTTACTCCATTATGATTAATATTAACCTCATTTACATAGAAAATTCAACCTTTCTTCTTCATGCTGTCCTCAGGATACATGCCTCTTTTGAATCTCTAATGTAGAATACATTGCTTTTAGCAATTAATCTGTTTCTTCCATATGGATAGTTTCTCACTCTTTATAGTCCACCTGTTCCCCCTTTTTTACAGGGCTCTCCTGAGAGGAGCCTTTTCAGCTGCCTTCTCCTTATCTCAAGCAGCTTGAAAGGGGGTCATAAGAATTCTGAATTCTTCTGAATGAACATGGCTGGCTGAACATGAAATCTTGGAAAACAAAAGAAGACGCTAAAGTCACTTATATGAAGCAGGAGGGTTTTACATTTATATACATTGCTCAATCTACTTCCTGCTTTGAAGAAGTGAATGAAACCTGGACTGCAAAAAGCACATATTCCTAAAAGCCTAAACCATCACAGTTTAGAAAACACCAATCGGAAAACTATTGAAGAGGGAAAGAAAGAAAGAATATTGGGGGAACCTCCATATGTCAAGAAAAAAGGTTAAGTCTTCTCTTAGACATGTGCTCTAAACCCACAAGGTTAGGTGCTCCAGGAAACCGCACAGCAAGTCAACACATTTGTGTGCACTGCCCTTGTATTTGTGCTTGGCGGTGTGGTTCCTCCTCCAGAAACTGAAATTGCAACTACATGCAAACGTGTGCACAAAATGTTTTTTACAGCTCCCATTAGGTTAAACTTGGTGTGTTGTGAGCTTGGTTTAAGTCTGAATTAAGCCTAAATGCATTCTTGAACAAACAATACTAACTGAGCAACACAGCCTTAGTTAAAAATATAAACTAAAACTTAGCGAAATAACACAACATGCAGACATAATGGTGGCCACAGCTTCAACATTGTTTCCCAACTTTCAACCACTTACGAGAGGTCAAGATTGTCAAAAAACACAGGTCATTATAATGGTAGTAGTAGAAAAAAAATATCCAAATATGACTGACCAGAAAAACAGTAGAGGTCATAAAATGGATGTTTCTGGGCCCTGGGAACACATGGAGCTCCGGGAGTAAAACACGAAGATAGACCGCATGGCAAGCTAATTTTAGACATTTTTTTTCTTTTGGGGCCAGGTCATGTGCCAGTTGCTTGAGAGTGTGGGTTGCTCAAGTTCCAGACAATGGGAAGTTTACTGTATAACAGTAAGAAAAGCAAATTGGAAATGTGTTACAATGTTCTCCATCTAGGTAACATCTACATAACCTGATAGGCACAAGTAATGCTCAAATCACATAGCCTGTGATTAGGCACGCCAGACATTTGTTGTAAACAACCAGCGTGTGGCAAAGGTGCTCTTGTTGCACAAATTTCCTATTTGCAGACAATCATTACATATTTTATTTATTTGAAAAAAATAACAAAACAAGCCACACAATCTCAGGAAAGGGAGATAAACAATCTGAAGGTGGATACACTTCCTGGAAAATGGTTTTGTGCTGAGTAACACGAACTCCCTGAAAGCACTGCTAGTCTAAATCCAGTCTTTCAAAACACTTATATCCATCAATAGATGAACTGAACAAAAAATTCATAAGAAAGGAAAACATCCTGAAAAAAATACCATAACACTGCATTGTGTGTTGTGCTATAACCTTTAAAGGGAAAAAGAAAGGTAAATATAAATGGCTCCTGGCAAGCACACGGATGCTGGCTAAGCTGCAATATCAATAAAAAATAAGCAATATCAGCACATAGAACTTAGAATAGGCTCAATGCACTTGAATGATGTCAATACCACTGGCTGAGTCTAAAACTTTGTCTATGACTTTCAACTACCAAGAAATAAATGAGGAGGGAAGGTGTAAATGAGAGATGAAGGTCACAGCTAAAGACAGCTACAAAACCACAACATTTTTTCTGTTACTTATCGCTGTGACAGTAATAATATTCTATTGGATAAGCTAGTATGAGTTATCTGATCGCTTGTTTAGTCAATAAAGTATACCAGACATACAAAGCATACAATAAACCATCTGTTCATATCAATGCATATAAACATATTAACATATAAAGATAGCTCTTAAAATGACTGCCTCTGAAAAAAATTATACAATTTTTACTACCGGTACCAGAATGGCTCTATAGTCATTTCCCATCTATCTCTAACATGTGTTGGCTACGCCATTGGTACACCGATACAATTCATTATATATTTTGGTCTTTCCTACTTTTGAGACCTTCCCGGGAACAAGTCCAAGGGATTTGTCAGAAGTTGACAGATTTTAGGATTCCAGATGCCTTCGCCTTTTTCCTGCAGCATTACAATACTTTTTCACCGAAATCATATCGTAATTCTGTTGTTAAGCAAAGGCGGCAGACGCCCGTGCTTGCATCCCACTTTTTTTTTAAAACAACTCACTGTGTTTTAAACTCATATGGGGTTCTGGAAAATAAATGAAATTATGACCATGGAGGACCTTACTTCTGCCTTCCATGGTAGGACTGAGAAATTTTACACCACCTGGTTTTACTGGCACCAGTATATTATTACCATGGTATATAGGCGGCACCTAGACCCGCCTACGCCCTCTTTGCCCATTTCACAGTCTGTTATCCTAGGCCCTTATTGTCTGTTGACTATGGGATCAATTAATAAAGATTATAAAGCTCAAACCTTGTCTCTAATAATATTTTTGATGCTGTAAATGTGAACTGCTTTGAATATTTCTACTATTATACAATGTTTACATGTTATATGGTCAATACCCTTTTCCCCTTCCCTCACTTCTTTATCATTGTTCATTATACCCCTGCTCCCATTTCTACAGCGGTACATGCTATGTCAATTTTTGTACTGTTTTACAGTTGTGTGATTCTTTTCATGCCTTTTCTCTTATATAATATAAAAAAATGGTATAAAAAAATGTTAGTTTTTACAGCTTTCTTTCCAACGCTAGCAATGAATGACTCTCAAATCAGAGCCCACTTAGTCTAAAAGTTGGAGCCATTTCTAGCTGCTTCTGCAATACATTCAAGTTACCAGTTTGTATAGAGAGTGAGCGGACACACATACTACAAACAAACACACACTTTCTCATTCATCCAACCACAGTAACATTTATTAGGTGCCAAATGCCTTTAGGAAGTTAAAAATCTCATCCTAGTGGTACTGGCAAGATTTGACATTATCCTGTTTTCTGGACTCCCCACTTAAGAGTGTGACTGAAAAGGAGAACTGTGTTTTCCCAGATTTGGAATATGTAATGATAATGTGATTTGACATCACTAGTAGGCGATTTCAAAAAAATTCCTTCACGCCTTGCTGAGGAGTGTGCTGTTCACAAAACAAATCTTTTCTGCTTTAAGATTTAATGATTTTTTTCCAACCATTTCTGCTTTAACAGGTTTCAATGCCACCTAACATCACTTTATCTGCCAGAATAATGTGAAGCTAATTATATTTAGAATAATATTACGGCTCTTTTCTTCCCCTGACAGACATCCATGTCTTCCCCAGGTATTTGCAGCTATATACAGAACTGCCACTCATGTTGTTAATTACTCTTTAACATCACACGTGACCCAGAGCACAACAAATGCATTTTAAAATACTGTCTCTCCAAAACAATGGCAGCCAGCCTGGGCTCCTCTTAAAGGGAAACTTTCACAAACTTTCTTTTACAGTTAGAGAACCCAACCTTTGCTGCAGATGGGCATGAATGCATGGAGGAAAATCTTTTTACAGGGCAAGGCATACCTAAAGCACCATGTGCAGTGATAGAAGTACTCATAATTAAATTAAGTCAGCCATGGCTATGACAGGTAACAATCCTCCAGACCAATTCCAAACGGTCTACATGTTCGCTTGATTGAACAAAACATTAAAGGGACCCTGTCATTAAAATAAAAAGTGTCCTCTGCAAAGAAGACATTTATTAGAACCTCTGTCAGGTTCCAGTAGCTAAAGAATCCAACACTTCTTGAAGTATTGATTTCGTAGGTCCATGATGTGCACTGAGGTTCCTCCCAAATTCAGGCTTGTTAGGGGCACCAGCAATTGGAACCAATAGTGGTAAGCTTTTGCAGTGTTAGACCAGAAATATAGCTTTCCCAAAGTGTTGGACTCTAAAGATTCTTCTGCTGGCAGATTCTCCCCAACAGGAAAACATTAAAATGGTTCTTTGCTTCAAAAGAAAGACAATAGTAAAGTTTTTTTTAAGGAAAAAGTGATATCCTGAAGTATATAGCAAATGTGTGCAATTTTTTCTTTTGCGGTACTTCTTCCACTATACTTAAACTTGGGATAAAGCGTAAAGTTTTTAGATTGACAGATTTGTAAAGATTTCAAAGAGACTCTGGCCATTCCTTTATAGCCTTCTGCTGTGTATGTGTTGTGCACATTCTCTCCCTCAGATCTACATTTCTGTGCATGTAATGTTCTCTGAAGGCTTAGGCGTAGAAGAGTAAAGAATCATTTTCTTTATGATCAAGAGTATACGTAATTAAGACAGCATTAGGACTGTGCATAATTAGACTGCACAGAGTCTCTGAGAGGGTTTACTATTCCTGGCATGCAGATTCACCAGAATGGGATTAGGGGTTTCAGAACATCTGCCTATATCTGTCCAAAATAGTTTATACGGTGTAGTTGCTTTGGATATTTAAAGAAATAATCACAACAGCAATAGCAATAGACAAGTAAGTTATACTGAGACTATACTTCGGAATGCCAAATGTCCAGAACCAAATCCATGCCAGGGCGCTCTCCATGCTTTGGCACGGAGTTTAATTCAGTCACAACGAGTCATGACCCGCAATAGGTGCACAGCAGATGGTAGCTACAGGTTGCCCAGCTCTGTTACCATAATGCGAATAATCACAATTCCTACTTTTGAGGACTGAGACTCAATTGAGATGAAAGCAATTAATTAGGGTTGATCACAGAGACCTGTGTTAGGCCATCTGTGTACAGGAAAGACTGGGAAAATATATTTATGTAAATAATATAAATTTTAAAAGAAAAGGCAATGTAGATGGAAAACGCATTACATGTTGGCTATTTCTCTGTCACATAAAGCAAGTCTTTATTATTGTTTTGCAGCATATAAGAATACCGGGCTTCATTTTCAGTCACTTAGGCCCAAATCACATGAGCTACAAATATCCGACAACTACTGAGCTCACTAGTGACTATTTGTAGCTAACCATAGAGTTGTTGCTGTAGCTATATGCAATAAATATCTATGTAGTTATAAATCCGTGGTATGCCATGGTCATTGGAAAACATGAGCAGTTAGTAAACCCTATAAATCGCCAAAAAGCTGCAAAAAGTCTTTCACTGAGCAAGAAATCATTTGCCAATTGCACTTTATTTTGACCCAGCAACATAAACACTAATAAGTCTTTGTAGCTGCTATAAAACATTGTGTTAAGAGAGAATTATCTGGCCAGCAGTAACCACTGCAGTACAGCACGCCCCGTTTATTCTCTTCATCGGTGTTGCTTACAGTGACAAGGGAGATCAAATAGCGGTCAGTCATCTACTCTGCAGTCTGAGGCATCCCCAGTTTCCCTTTAGCTGTAAATGGCCACTCAGCATCCCCTGCTCTGAGACTGTGTGCAGCTGAAGGGGATTTGGAGTTATGCTGAGCCAATGAGCAGAGTAGTTCCTGGTATTACTTGTGCCCGGACACTGGATGATACAATTTTATAGCCTTTATGCTCACAGTCACCAGTTGCCTGCAGTAGTGTTAAGCTGGGCTGACTTGCTGCTGGTGTTATTTCGTTAGATATACTGTTGGTGACTGACTGTTCCCGAGTCTGTGATTGTATGCTGCCTGGACTGACCTTGTGCCTGTGACCCCGACTCTGCTTTGTCTTTTCCTTTGGGTACCTCGTCTGGTTGATTACCCATGTATGACCTCTGGCTCTGAATTCTGGACACCATCCACTGCACAAAGAAGTCCTGGGGGCAACTGTGTGCTGGGATGGTGCAACTAGCTTCTCATGGTGGGGTTAGATCGGGGGACTGCGGTCTAGTGAGCAATGCTGCTGGATCAAGGCTACAAAATCATTTGTGTAAAATAGCTGTTGTAGTTCACAGTGGGAATGGATGAGCTAAAACAATCATAATAGTATCAATATTATCCAGTAGGCCCTGTGCCTCGTACAATGCATGCCGGGAGATGTAGTTTAATTAATAGCTGGATGTTCACAAGTTTCCCACACCTATTGGAAGAGGGAAAAATAACTAAAAGATGATATCAGCTCATCTCCAGGGACCTCTACTTAAGCAATTATGTTGATGGGAGAAAGAGTTGGAGCAAGTAATTATTATATCAAGGGCACAGATAACTGAATAACAACCCCTGGCTTTGATCAGAGTAAGTAGCCTACAAAGCACTAAACATACATTTTGCTCAGCCAGAGTCCATCCTCTTTGATTGATTTTCCTCCAGATACAGAGGCCACTCACAGACTGTACATCCTCCTATGGGGTTAATCAAAGCCCCATCCGCTATGCTTTGCTACTGATCTCATTAATGTCAAACTGCAATCCATGATGAAGCAGCTTAACGTATTGATCGACATCTTCTACAGCAATGTAATCAATTTATGAAAACAATCCAGACCTAAGTTATCTTAAATGAAAAACTCGGCTACTTTGTGCATAATTAACAGAACTAAAAGAGCCTCACACAAAACCTAAATCTTCACTGTTGTCAGCAAACTAGATGCATTATCCTTATTGGCAAAAGGTAACTCCTTCATTGCTGGCAAAGTCACCATTATCAACTTATTGAATACAATACAGTTAATTAACACTGTGCTTCATGTGCAGCTTTACCTTCAATAATCATGGTAAAATCAAACTCATTTAACCCTGAAAAAATAAAGAAAAATGGCACACCGTCTTTACAGTGGCAGGAAATATTCACCAATGACCACAGCACAAATTTATTAACATATATATTTCACTAATAACATCAAGAGTTGCTTTACCTGTGCTGCAAAACAGCGGAAGTCATTTTTAACAGGGAAGCACTAATCAATAATAAATTTATCATACTTTCTCCCTGGCAACTCTGTTTTTAAATAAACACATTTCATATACAGATACTCATATAAAATTGACAGGCTTGTTTAAATATTCTGCTTAGATATTTGGTAATGCTGCACATTCAGATTTTAGAATGTTTCAGATCCACAAATTTCAGCAACAACTTTGCAGACTGAAAATAATACTAAATGGATATATTCTGAGTGGGCTGTATAGAGTAGCCATCACATTACATAGATGTTGGCACATCTCTTTGATCTGATACAATAATTCTACTCCAGACTTATAAACAACCTTGCATAAGAAATCTCTCTTCTTCAAAGCTCATTCTATAAACAAAAAATAATTTTCTTTACAAAAAAAATGTAGGTGCTAGAACACATTTGTGATGGTGCCAGATAAGACTAAATTGAAGTTTCTGTGCTCAGACAAGAAAATACATACACATATGGTTTAAGATAATTCAAGCTTCACTAATGTAACCCAGAAAGCTAAATCTAGAACATGATGCCTAATTCAGTTCTTTTGACATGGAATTCCCTACTGAAGTCTTCTCTATAAATCAACACTTGGGAGAGTGTTGACTTTCTGGTGCTCTGTGCTTCCTCACCTTGACCTACACGTCCCTACACCTGTCCTGTACCAACATGCGCTCAGCTTGATAATTACAGGTGGCAGAACAAAGCACGGTTAGGCATAACAGTTGCTTTAGGACCAAAACACACAAAAAAAAAATATTGAATGAAAACTCATGCTTAAAAACTCACTAATCCAAGATTGGGAACCCTTACTATTTAAAAAAAAGGAATATTTTTCTGTATCAGGTTACTATGTATCTTATTTGATCAACATTTCTTTAAAACTAAAAATCTGAAAATCTGTTCTAATACTCCACTCTCTGAGTTTGGGCTTTGTAAGGTGGTGAAATTTCACTTTGCAAAGAATACTTAATCAAGCTTATTTAAATGTGAAAAAAAAAAGATAGCTAAAGTCAGTGAAACTTTACATTATTTATTAGGCACAGTGAAAATTCCCTTTGCAGAGGGAACAGCCTAAACACCTTCAGTAAACCAACTCCCTCAAGTATGTTAGGATTGTAATCTTTGACTTTGAGGTCTCCCTGATCAAAGCAACAGAGCAAAAAAGCGGAGCATTAGGTGGAGGGCCACATGACTGGGTGAGGGGGGAAGACATGGTCAGGAGTGTGTTAATTGATAAAAAAGGTAGAGTAAGAGGTATGGGGTGATGAGGCAGGTTAACATTACAGGAGGGGTCAAGGTCAGGTGATAAAAAAAGGGGAATAAGGGGAGAAGTCAGATGTTTCCCACCCTCCCTACCTAACAGTTGGGTTTTGAGGGAGGGGGATGTAGTCATGGCAACTTATCGCGTTTGTAGGTCTATTAAAGGGGGAGATATAATATGCAAGGCCGCAAGGGGGTGGAAACCCATTCAGGGGGTGGAGTTCCGGTATAAGGGGTGCCTCACATGACACAGGGTTGTCGTGGGGCCAGGAGTGAGCAATGAATACGGGGTAATTGTCCCCCAGGCGGTGTGGTAGCTGCTGGGACCTTTTGGTGATCAGAAGTATCAGAAAGGGAGTGTTTGAGCATTTGTTTTCATGGACCTGCAAATTCCAATAACTGTACTGTTTATGTTGTTTTAATTAAAGTTAAGGTTATGTATTTAATAAAGGGCTGCTATGTCCATTTTATTCCAAGCAGAGTCGCGTGTCTTGATTTAACCTCTCTGACGGTAATGCCGAGTGCGGCTCAGGGTTAAAAAAAAATCTGCTGAAAGCCGTAACTCGAGCCACACTCGGCGTCCTCCAGTGTCCTGCCCGTCAGATCCCATCCTCGGGCCATGTCCTCTTTCCCCGATCTGTCGCCCAGCGAGTGCACGGACGTTCCCCGGGAGTTCCCGGTCAAATTGGTGCTTGCATCAGTGTGTGCGAGGAAGCATGGCGGAAAATTTTAATTATTTTGTATTGGGTTCAATACAAAATAACAGTATTGAATCCAACACAAAGTAATCATTATATATATAAGCTACTGGACAGTCATATTACAGGTTTCAGTATTTTTTTGCACCCTTGTTTTAACAGATTTTTGTGTTTTTTTATTTAAAGTTTATTAATAAATGTATTAAATATTGGACATATTTCAATGAGTTATCCTTAAAAATTACAGACCTACAATGTAAAATAAATTTTCATAAAAGACAATGTACTGCTTTTATACATATAATTCCGGACAGAAATGAACCGCCCAAGAAATAAAATAAGGACGGGGTGGTGGATGGAGTAAGCTGGAGTGGGGCTGACAGACTGAGGGCTTTATCCTCTCTACCCTGGTTATGCTTGTCATTAACATAATAAAATAAACTAGTATATATATCACACTGGGCAGAACTGAATGTATCAAACATCCTTTATTATTTTGTCTATATTACCTGTTTCTTTGTTTCTTGATACTGTTTCTAATTAACTCCACTGCATAACGCGTTTGTGCCATTTAAGCTTGTTTAATAGAAAATTTAAGGGACCAGTGACTGTTAAGCATTGTGATAAAGCAAGGGTGTTACTGCAAGGTGCAAGGCCAACTAGAATAAATGGCACACATATAGTACAGGAATGAAAGCACTTGTGCTAAGAAAAGCATATGATATGCAGATTGAGAAAAATGATGCAGGTACATAGGGCTAGGATGGGCTCCCTTAACAAATGAACCTCAGAATACAAACATATGTGCAATGTAATGCAACATAGTTTGACTGGGCCCTGAAAAGAATGATAAAATGTATAACACAATTTAATTTGCCTTTCAGCAATCTAGATTAACTGGCCATTTTAATCACATATCCTTAGCTATGCCTTTGATATAATACTGGCATAGCTATAAACCCCTGGGAAGCATCATTGCCTTACCGTATATTTCTTCTGAAATGTAATCTATGCAGAGGTCTATAATTATTTTATATCAGAGTTTATTAATAAAGTAGAGATGGCTTGAGCTATAAAACCGAATACATTTAGTAGACTTATCATGAAGACTGAAAAATGCATGATGCTTCTAATATACATTAAAGGGTCACTTTAGAAGTTATGGGTGAATTTCCAGCAAAAGCCAAAAGGGACAGCAGGACCCTTAAGTAAAAATTTGCATCTGATGTGCTTAAAAGTGAACTCACAGGGGAAGAAATTGGGTAAAATCAAGTTTAAAAAAAAGGGTTTTAAAGCCAAAGGCTTTAAGCAAGTTTAACCACCAGTAATCTGCAACTGTTTGGTTACGTAGTTACATAGTAGGTCAGGTTGAAAAAAGTCCATCAAATTCAACCACTAGAGAAATAGACATATCCCAGATATAAAACCCTATGGACATAGTTGGTCCAGAGGAAGGAAAAAAAAACCCTTGTACAATTTGCTTCAACAGGGGAAAACAATCCATCCTGGTGATAAAGCAAAGCATGTAACATTCTACAAAGAACACCTGCATTGCTGCATATAACAGTTTTTGGGTACACTGAAGGATGCATGTCAATACCAAAGCTCAAACTGCTCCATTTTTGACAATTTTACCTTACTGTTTAAACAATTTCTCCAGATGAAAAAACAAATATGTTAGCAAATTTCAATGGAAAATACTTTTAAGTTTGACACAATAAGGCTATATGTTTACACATGTACAACCACCACATAAACCAAACACAAGAACTCCACCCCAAGCAAAAATTATTGCTTGATATTATTACTGGGGTATGATATTTTATCTTTGTTTTTTGTTCACGCATTTTTTTTACAACAGTCAAGCACTGCACTTCTAGCCAGACTTCAAAAATGTTATGAAGTAAAAGAGAGATATGGGTTAGAATGCAGAAAGAGATGATCCAAACCACAAGAAAGGAAATGCCCTATTGTCGAGCTGAATGCAGCCTGATCCATCTAAAATTAACCCTCCTGGAGTACTTTCAATAAAATGTAAAAATACCAATAACAATTTTGAAAGCTGAATCAGAGGCAAAAAAATTCAGATATGTGGTTATTAAAAAAAAAAAAAAAA
>NC_092868.1:54771090-54801492 GCF_032062135.1 Pyxicephalus adspersus
TATATATATATATATATATATATATATATATATATATATATATATATATATATATATATATATATATACACACATACACACACACACTCATACTGTCTATTTATTGATTTTGCAATGAAAATGTAGGTGATTAAAAAGGTTTCTTGAAATATCTTCATGGAAGTCACTTTAATCCATTTAGATATTCAGATGATATACAATGTAACACAACTGACCTCTGTTAGCTTTGATCACGCTGCTACTGCTACTGCTGAAAATCCACTGTGTAGCTAATAATGCGATAACAGCAATGATGACCAAGACAACAGTATAATTAAATTTGCTTCATTTTATAGAAACAACATTTTCATCATACACATGTACATGGGGCCTTGGGCAAAAGTAAATGTACCATTTGAGAGAGAAAGCATTAAATAGATCGCATTAGCCCACTAACATTTACCAAAACAAAATAAGTCTGCTATAGTTCCCCAAAGCGAACGACAGAGGAAAATGTTCTATTAACGTGGTTATGCATTAAGCACTCTTGCTGGAAGGGAAGAATTTTCCACTGTATCCTAATTAAACAAAGTGAACGTTTCAGGCCTGAATACTTGATTAATCTCAAGGGGGATCATAAATTTCATCCCCAAGGACTATAACAAACTACAAGGCTGCCTTTGCACAAACTCCCTCCTCTCATGTTTCATAACATTATGCTAATTGCTAAGAATTACCGTCTGCCACTTTGCTTATAGTTTTTTTTCCGTTATTTGGACTACGCATGCACAGTTCTTTTTCAAGCCAACATTAGAAGCGTGCGTGCATTTATAGGTCATAATAGGGAGCAAAGGTAAAAATACATTTGAAACCTCTAACCCAATAACAATGTGTCTATATTATAAAAAACATTCCATGTTTTGGTTTGGCAATCCAATCAATAATCATGCAATGTAGAGTTGGCAGAAAAGTTATAACAAACACTCCTGAGCAACAAAACTTTTCTGATAGTAGTTTGGATTCCCAGACTTACATAAAGTATATCTAGGAGGTCAAATTTGTATTTTTTACATTTATAGAATAGGAATGGTCCTCCTATTTTCCCCCTTTCTAAAAATAGTTTAGTGGTGTATTAGGAAAAGGAATAAAGAAAAACGTTTCACTTGGAACTAAACCCAACGTTCCTCACTCCATCACTGGCACTGACAAATCTCTACCCCGTCTCTTTCCCAGTTTGGGTTTTTGTCCATCTTGATGAGTGAGTTGCCCTGTTGAAACGGCCTAACATCAATTTATTCCAAGTGCCCAGGCATGCTGGGATCATACAATAACCTGTGAACATGCAGCTCATTTAATCTTTAAGTGTACAGGTTATTGTATAATCCCAACATGCCTGGGTACTTAGAATGAAAGGGAGTTACTAAAAAACTAAAATTTTTACTTTAGATAAAAGGGTAGACAACCCTTTTATCTAAAGTATATATATTTACTCTTTTTTTCTGAAACCCCTCCTATTCTGTGCCATCAAGACAGAATGGGAGTGCAGAGCCTACCTACAGCACACCCAGAAGGCTCTAGATGCTCCTTCTTGGGCATTTTCCTACATTGAGGGGAAAGAAATGCCGATCTCACACGTGCACGGAGATTGGTTTCTTTTTTATCCTCTGTACAGTAGGCTATCACCCGATCTCATACCTGTGCAGTGCAAGATCGGGTGTCATAACTAAAAGAAGGAAGAAGACAAGGCAAGATGGCAACACCTGGCGCTTCCTTCACACTGGGACGAAGTAAAAAAATTCCAGGATGGCGCAGAACCGGATAGAGGACTTTTCCAGCGCGATTGAAAGATCTGAGGAGTTAAAGGAATGTGTGATTTTTTTGTTCTCTGTTTAGTTCCACTTTAACAAAAGATTGGGAACAGGCAGGTAAGTGTGTTTTATTGTAGAAATCTTTCCCTTCTCCAATAAAGAGTTGTCCGTCACAATTTTTGTTTTTCCAGTTTAGTTCTGCTTTAAATAAAAGTAGATGGGAAATAAATGCCAAGGCAATATGCTCACTGAGATGGAGAGAGATATAAACAAACTAAGTCCATCATATATCATTTAAGGGCACCTGTCATAAGAGCTGGCATTGTTGACCTATTGTTGTAATTTTTACACTTGAGAGTCATACACATGGAATATGTAAACGGATAAAGAATACAGATTTTTTTCTGCATTTATTTGCAGAGCCAGTGGTCTAGAAAGTAGTCAGATAATGGATCCCAAGAATATGATTAATAATTAAGTCTTCAGACTTTCCGCTAAAAGCAAAACTACCAACTCAAACTCGATAAAAGTGACTGTTAGTTTAATTCCTAATTTTATTAGACATGTTTAGGTTTTGTAAAACTGCTCAATGCACATAATTTATTTACTGTATAATTACTCTTAGTCATGGTTTTAGGTTTAGAGACCTAGATATACAGATTTTATGGTTCCAGAGAAATTGTTCTTTTATAAGCCAAGTTACATTCACACTTTGTTTAACCTTGCAATGCAAACAGTTGTTTGCATTAATTATTTTAACTTTTTATGGTATTAATAAATAAATAGAGATTATCAAACTTTTTGGAGCTGCAATGTTAGACAGGATTTGACGATTGACAGCATGGAGTACCTCTACAGGTGTAACTATGGAACCTCGTTCCCTTGAACCAGTACATCTAGAAGCAGACCTAAGCTATGCTTTTCTTGCTGCATATACATACTCAATAATATACTGGTGTTAGATGATCATCTGTATGATTTGATTACGACCCATGTGACATTTAAATGTTCAACCCATTATGTAAACTTCATAATAACCTCCCTAGAGGTAACCCAGAGTGTGACACGGGGTGGAAAAAAGTTGCTAAAAGTGGTAGCCCCGAGTCACACTCGGGGTATGTAAACCTATGGGAAGGTTAGTAAATAAAGCGCTAAGCTGATCCGTCGACGACCTGTCCATCGCCGCGATCTCCGTCTTCTTTTGCACACGATGAGTCACCAGGGAGTTCCCGGTGACGTCGGTGCGTGTGTAGAGTGCCGGTGGGGCGGGAAATTCAAAATCCATTTGTATTGCATTTATTACAAAATAACTGTATTGAATGCAATTCATTGGGTTTTTATATGTAGAAGCAGTACAATATTTTCAAGAACCTTTATTTTACAGTATATATAATTGTATGAGTATAATGTGTATTTTTTTTTTTTAAATATATAGATTTTTTAATTTATTCAATGTATTGTTTTCACACTTTATTTATTGATTTTGTGTTTCAAACTTTATTATACTCCTACTATTATATTATACTGTAAAATAAATTTTCATGAAAAACAATGTATCGCTTTTAGACATATAAAATCGGAAAGAATCGCTAGGAAGGTTAAGATGAAGGAAAATGTATTTGAAATGTTTTAATACCCTTTATTTTCCTTCCCTAATATAGATTTTGGTGCACCTATTCAAGGAAACAATATTTTAGCAAATAAAAAAAGAAGCTTACCTAAGCCATAATGATGTTTTCAAGCTACAGGATCATTGGCATCTGAAAGAAACGCATTCAGAAAGTCATTACAGGCTAGTGAGTCCCTGCTCCCCTTTCTGTCACCGGATTGTTAACATAATCTGTAATCATATTCCTACTGGCGGCTGTCCAGGACAGAAATCAAAGCTGGATTCTTCATTTGCGTTCAATTACTTTTTTTTAATTACACCATCCACCAAGAGAATTCCCTCAGTTAGATGATTGGTATCTATATTATGAAAGTCACAAGACCTCCAGTGTCTCTACAACACGTACAGCGGTAAAGTGATAGTCTTGGAATTAGTGGCCTGCTATGATTTAACTTACCATATGCCATGCCAAGATAAAGCGGTTAATGAGCAATCTGATGTAACAGACACAACATCCAAATAATGAGATAAAGAAACTAATTAATTGATACATTATTTTTGTTTCTCAAACATGAAACCCATCCAAACAATAGCCAAGCTAGTTATATACTATAACCTGTTCTATGCATGAACCATTCTCAGATAAATTGATATAGAACTCAATTTGCATCCCCACTATGGCTGTGCCGACTGAATAATAAATTATTTTTTGATGCTGCATAGATGATAGTCAACATTAGTGCTCACTGCTCTTACTGTGAATGGGAAAACTCCAAAACAAGCTGAAATTGGTCTGCATATTTGATTTCTGCACTCTTGATACCCATGATCTTTTGCCTAATTATCATTATCATTATCTTTGCTTAATTTGATGCAATAAAAAATATTTGGAGTGGCCCAGCTTAGTTCAGTTTCATTGAAGTGTCAATTTTTTCCATTATTTTTTTTTTTCAAGTACTCAGGGTTCAACAATGCAGTAGGACATAAACTGTCTGGACAAATCAAGCTTGGATATATGTAGTACCAGCATCCTCAGCATTAATGGATAACACAGAAAAGTTCATACTGAAATATACCAATTTTAAGCGGTGGTTATGATTGTATTAAAGAGCCTTGGATGTATTCAAAAATATGCGAGAGAGGAAAGTGCGTAACTCTTATTACTTTGTGAGTATATTGTTTGCCTACCCCAGGGGTAATATATCAAAAAAACAAAAACAAAGAGAAAAGACTGTGGTTTTAGGTGGCTAAACTTCAAAATATATTTAGAATGAATGCTAACATACAAAATAAATGAGGTAATACAAAATATACAATGAAAACGATGTAGGGTTGGCTCTCCTATGCGAAAACACAAAGGAGAATGCCAAGTAAACTAAACAAAAGCCACCTGATTCATTCCTATTTGCAGGAATGGTAATTGTCTCAAAAACCGCCTCACATTCATCACTACTCTGCTCTGACGGTCCTAGTATACCTTACAGCCACCCAGTCATCTGAGTAATTCTGAAACAAATTCAGATCTAATGGACCATCATATTGATCATATTTTGTTTGAAAAGTCTCTACATGTTCCCTGAGGAAGCCCAATGGGTGAAACGCTTCGGAATTGAGACAATTACCATTCCTACAAATAGGAATTATTCAGGTGGCTTTTGTTTAGTTTACCTTCTCCTTTGTGTTTTCGCATAGGAGAGCCAACCCTACATTGTTTTCATTGTAAATATTGTATTACCTCACTTATATGGTATGTATGCATTCATACTAAATATATTTTGAGGTTTAGCCACCCAAAACCCCAGTCTTTTCACTTTGTTTTTGCCTTGGATGTATTAAAGGAAATATGAATGAGAGTGAGAAAGACTTATATATCAGCTGTTATGTTTGTTAGGGAAGAGCCACAAATGAGGGAACATAAGCTATAGGCTCCAAATAATAAAAAAGCAGAGGAAAATAATGGGAAAGGCTGCTAGGGTTCGAAGAGGGAACACGGAGAAAAAAGGGTGTGGGATGGGGGCAGTAGGATGGGGCGATAGGTAAAAGGAGGTGCAAAGGTGGGGTGCCGAGGTATGTAAAATGAAAGCCTACGAAAATTTAGGCTGGTTAAGATCGGGAAGAATCCTATAAGTCACAGAACCACCAACTCACATCTGGAGTTGGTGAAAGATATTAACATTTGTCTGTTTTTGCTCTTCTTTGGCACTAATGTCCCTTGACATTTAATCTAACCAGTATTTGGGACACACATTTTGCCTACATTAGAAGTCCTGATATAGAGAACATAGGATGTTATCAGACAAGCTAAGAGGAAGTACTGTAACAGACTCTTACTTTATCTTCAGTGAGACAGAGATTGAGAACAAAAGAATTGGGGAAGTTTATTTTCAGGTTGGAACCAAGGCCAAAATCAATAAATGATTTATTAGTTTAGGGAGGGAAAACAGTAGATAGGCAACAAAAGCTGCAATGTTATGCTTTCTCACTAATGCCTCCTGCATGTCAGTTAAAAGAAGAAAACAGAGGAACAATATAGACCCCTGGTCTAAATTACTAAAGCTCTTCAAAACGGGAGAAGATAGGTTACTGAGGGATAACCTGGGTAATGCAGCAAACCTGGAATGGATTTTCTAAAAATCATTATTATAATCATACTTGGTTATTATCCTGGACCACATATTTTTTAACAGGTTTTTAGTTTAGGGGTGACATTTTTTTTTCTTGTGCTTCTGCTAGATTCTGGAGCAGTGTTTCTTAACCAGGGTTCCTCCAGAGGTCGCTAGGGGTTCCTTGAGCAATAAGCAATTTGTGCCTCTTGGGTCAATTAAATTAACACCAGTTCACTTTTTGGATGACAAAGGATGACGCTCTTTCTACTTGCCTTCAATTGATGGCGTTCTTTTCACTGACCACCATAATGATCTTTTTGCCTTTCTGTATGTGTGACATTTTACCCACTGATAACCACGCTAATGTACTGTGCACTCTGGATATAATAAATATAGCAGGTAAACCCCAAATTTTAAAGTTATTTTAATATGTTTATTTTAAGGGGTTCCCCATGTTAAAAAGGTAGGGAAACACTGTGCTAGTGTGAAAATAAAAGAACAAAGTGAGTATGATCTACCAGGAATTGTTTATTAGAACATTATTGCTTTAAGAGCAGTTTTATTCATGGATTCCCATGTCCTCATAAAAGCGATTCCTGGCATTAGATAGGATTCAAATAACTCCTGGAGTTTGTGTCTTATTTGTACAGTGACATCACTGAGCAGAAGCAGAGACTATAGTTAATAAAAATGCTTTTTCTCTCTTTTCTTCTTTTTAACTATTACCAAAATAGGTGATTGTTGGGAAATACCTTTAAAACTGAAGAGGAATCTAAACCAGCTTCTGTTTTTCCTGAAGCTCTGACAGCACAAAGCAGCAGAAGGTATTACAATATTTCATGGTTACCTAGAGCCAGCACAGCTTGCCATTACTATAAGAAGACCACAAGTAAATGACACCCAGGACAAAAACGTATTATTAGGCCACATCCTATAGTTTGTCTTTGTTGTCCTCTGCATTATCAGGACATTTCAATGAAATGAGTCAGAATATATTTCACATAATATATGACCTAAGTCTGTAGAACCCAGTCTAACCATTTTCCTAAATTATTCAAAGCTCGGCTATATACTTTCTATCTTACCAATGATAACATTTCAAACATGGCATAAATGACAAGTAAATGGAGGATTCGCTACTGTGAGATTTATTATAAGTAGAAGACACTGTATAACTCCCATCAGAGAGATGCTGGTAAAGTGCAGAATGGATCTAGCGATATATAAGATGTGACCTTTAAAAGTCAAGTAGTTAGACATGATAGAATTTAGCAGGAGTGATTTTAATTATATCACAGTAGCGCTATACAGTTAAACAGCAGGAGTAAATGTCTACAAAAGACATACCCTCAACTAATACAAACCTATGATATCACTAAATTACCACTGTACTGTGTAAAAAAAACCTATCACTTATGTTCAGCAGAATCAACAAAAATATCATACACAAAGCAAATATTACACTTCCAAAACTGCTTTTTCAGTTTTTGGCACATGAGGTGTTACCACCTGTCAGTCTCTGTTAGTAGGGTTACTATATTTAAGACCCCTGTTCTGGACATCTGCCTTGGCAGCAGGGATGTGGAATTGGATTTGGATACTATTATTATGTACATGGAGTCGGAGTCAGCAAAAATGTATCAACTCCGACTCCACCATTCTGCTTGGCAGGACAATCTAACTATCTCTGTTGAATTGTTATTTTTAACTGTGATAGATTCAACAGAATGATTGGCAACACCCATTTTTCAGCTTCAGAATGGGAAGACATGCAAAACCAATGTAGATCTTGCTTCTGAAATCCCAAAGAGACAGAAAAGCCAGCAGCTATCCTGGCTCACTAGAATTCATGTACAGCTAAAACAGCAATTTTGCATGGACTGAATCACTTGAGGTAATTGGATACAGACATGACACGTAATAGACTATATATGTAGAATTGACTGCTACACATCTTCCAAACCGGCTCCATAGACTGAACCACTCATAAATGCTTGTTCAGGGGCTTATAGGCATTTTTAAACACTTTATCAGGCATATCCATGCAGAAAAGAACTCACAGGCGTGCATGCACAGGTGTTTGCAAACACAAGCATTTTTTTTGCCTGAAAACCATCCTGGATGCTTAGCTGTGCACAGTGGACAACCAGAAGTGGTAAACACTTTTTTTTTTTACCACTGGTCTGAACAAAGTCTAAGGGTTTTGTGCAAGTTCCCTTTTTCTGCTGACTACTATTTGGCACATTTGGAATGAACCACATTTTCTGCATTTGTTTTTAACTATGTTGAATGAATTTTATTACATAAAATAGTGCTCATTCAAGGGGAATGTACTAGTTTGCATGATAGGATTTGTTTCTTTAAAGTCAATGGATCTCTGTAATGACTGCATTGGCACAAATCTCACAGTAATCAAGCAGGGTTGTAATAAAGAATTCCATCCATTCAGCTTTTGCTGAAGTTTCTGTGCTCTGTTTTTGTAAATCATGCCCCATGCTGGTAGAGTTATTTTAGGTTTGCTCTTTATCTATAGAAAGCAAACTTCTCATGCTGGCACAAGCACAGGATTTATAAAGCTGAAGATAAAATGTTTTTCTCTGACAATGAGCCATATAGAAGTTGTCTGTTCTTTGGAAGAAAACAGACAGTCCAACCTGAACAATATCATGGCGGTTTTATTTCCAAGTGGGGGCATATGTCTTATCAAGGTGACGTGGAGCAAAAGAGAATTCTTTCTTTAAGCTTTCCTATAACTTACTTTTAGAAAAGATCATACACTTTTCTCAAAAGTGTCCTAAAATGTTTAAAAGGCACTGAACAGAAGCAAGAAATGGACAATCAGATAAGTGCATGGTGTTTTTTTTTCCAGTGTATGTGGTGATTTTAGACCATCAGAAGTGGTAGATCGACATTTCAGACTAAGTCTAAGGCTGCATTTTTACAGACTATATATTTCCTAAATGCAGTACAAATTGTTTTTACAAATCAAATGAGACACACCAATCTGCAATAATGTTTCATGGTTCCGACTATTCTAATCCAATTCAAAAGACAATGTTTGTTATTACTGCATCTTGCACATCATAAGTAATATTGCTTCATTAATGTGGCATCCCAGCTAAACAATAATACACGTAGATAAAATGCATAAAATGTTTACTCTCGAAAATATAGATTATCCACACTGCAAAATTGATAGGAGTTTAATCAATATATTTACCATCAATCAGCATTGAAAGCCAATAATTTTTTTTTTCCCAATTTAAATTTTTATTAAAAGGTTTTTACTTTTATTAAACAGTACAGAAACAGTAACAATAAAACAGTACAATAAAATAAAATATTAAAACAGATACAAAAAAAACATGTTGAACAAAATGTAAGAAATAAAAAAAAAAAAAAAAAAAAAAAAAAATATATATATATATATATATATATATGTATGGAAACATTGTATAGCAAATAAATAATTTTAGGTTCACAATAAACTAAGAATATATATTTATATATTTAAGCAATATAGGGTGGGTTATAGAACTAAAAAAAAAAGGTAACAACCACCAAAAGAGGTTCACAGTCGGAAACATTGTATAGCAAATAAATAATTTTAGGTTCACAATAAACTAAGAATATATATTTATATATTTAAGCAATATAGGGTGGGTTATAGAACTTCATCCAACCACATTAGAAATAGTAGACCATATGCACCCATGAATATAAACTTTTTAGAAGTTGAATTACTATATGCAAAGGCTTTTTCATGACAGTACTGTTGGTTGTCTCTCTCTATTACTTCTAAAACTGAAAGGCTAATGTTTTGGTTCCATTTACTCACTATTGTTAGTCTCGCAGCAATTCAAATTTGGAAGCCAATTACAAAATTGTGCTTGGTTGGTATCCAGTAACTGCATGTATAGTATTATTATTATTTTTTATATTGCACAGTATTTATATAGGGCCATCATATTACCCAGCCTTGTACACAGTCCATGTCCAAGTCATATTTACTAGCTGTCCCTCAAAGGGGCTTGCAATCTAATGTCCCTACCATATGTAGTTAATATAGTAAAAAGCCATCTCTTCATATCCTACAAACGGTTTAAGGGGTTGCTCTTCTTCTGATACTCATGAACAATGTTAATGGCATTATTCGAAAATCAAGAGTTCTTGGATATAGGTGTGTCAGGTTTTTTTTTTAAACTTAAAATGTATCAGGTTGCTAAGTTTTAACTCATGCTTTACACTCCCTCCAAGCACCCCTTAACCCTCATCCCCATTGTTTCGTCTCTCTTCCTCTCCTGCTTCTCTAACTTTTCATATCTTCCATTACGCCCTTTTTCCAGTTGAATCCTAGTGAACCTATTTGTTTTTTTTTATTCACATAACTCAACTGGTGTTTATTAGTTTGTCCTTTCTACCACATTAATTGCCTTTAACATATATTATACTTGTGTATTATACCAATGTATACCAATACCATTTGTGTTCTAAAGCTCAATAAAATCATTGAACAGAAAATATATTATCAAAACTGTATAGGACAGGATAGTGATCTCAATAATCATTTGTGTGGTTTTGCATATTCTAGTGCAGATTTTTATGACCCTTTTAACTTTCAAATCTTCAGGGAACCCCAATTATATTATGCACAGCTCACAGTACATTAGCATGGTGGTCACTGGGATGAATGTATCTTACATTGCCAGCCAGTGGGATAAATGCTGCCCTTACAGATAGCAAAAAAGATCATTGATGGCAATGGTAATTGACCAGAGAGGCAGAAATAGCTCATTGCTGAAAGAACCCCTAGCAACCTCTGGAGAAACCTTTGGGTTCCACACTCTTCTAATGTCTAGCAGCCTGCACTGCGGACTAAAATACACAGTATTTATATAGCGATGACATATAACACAGCGCTGTACAAAGTCCATAGTCATGTCACTAGCTGTCCCTTAAAGGGGCTCACAATCTAATGTCCCTACCATAGTCATACATCTTTAATACAGTCTAAAGCCAGTTTTTGGGGGGGAAGCCAAATCAACCTAACTGCATATTTTTGAAATGTGGGATGAAACCGGAGTACCCAGAGGAAACCCACACAGCAAGGGGTAGAGAACCTGTAAACTCAATGCAAATAGCATAATGGCTGAAATTCGAACCTCGAACCCAGCGCTGCCAGAGGCCAGAGTGCTAACCTCTGAGCCACCGTGCTGCCCATACAAACACATACTGCATATACATACACACACTTATAGATATATACATCACTTATATCTCTACCAGCATGGCTGGCTGGCTGTCTTTCCCTAAATTCCCCCATGCCCTGTTCATGCTAGTGGTGCTAAGGCTGCCTGAAACTAAAATGTTGGGTAGCCACAGAGAGGTTTCCTACAAGAAAAATAACTGGATCTGGCACCTCGGGTCGAGGTCACATAGTTTGCCCAATTCTAGAAAAGGTACCTTGTTTTAAGGTCTAGAGACTAGAGATTTGCCCACACATCAAAGGATTAAAAAGTATAGAATACAACAGCAATACTCTATACATGATTTATAAGCGCAATCCAAGTAAATAGGGCAATTCAGTAATAAAAACAGCTATAAATCTATTTCTGACAGTTAAAAATCATAAAAAATATTATTCCTTGCAGATGTAAGCCCTTTAATTTCTTTCCTATTCCTATCTATGACCCCATTGGGGAGATCTTGGCTCTCACATCAGGATCAGAAGCGTAGGATGTCCATCTCTTGGGTAAAAGCAGTATAGGTTTGGTAAATGTTATAATTCTATTGTAACCTATTCAAAAGAAGCTGGGCTTTCACTTATTACATAAGATAATTGGGTATTGTTTTCCGGACTTCATTTCTCCTTCAAGTAAAACTGTATGCCTATGGCCTATAAAAGTAAGCCACTTAATAGTTCCTTGCTCAAAGCCTGCTGACATTAAGCACTTTGCATCACATTTATTCTAAATCATTTGTCAGAGAATAAGAAGCAATGAAGGAAAAATAAGTTGCATCAAGTTGCTACCTGCCACTTTAACAAAAAAAATCTTCAAATTGGAACTCAAAAACAAAAAGATACACTAAATGAATGTGTATAGTGATGAATGTAGCCAAAATGGTATATTGGGACTTTCTTTTCTAATAGAGAAAACCATCAATAAATCTGGAGCACAAACAATGGATGTACTGGACACAAACGCTCAGTCCATCCTTCATACATCCCACTGTAATCAGAAGCGCATTCGGCTAAGCCTGCGAGCGACAGAGTGATAGAGCTTATTCTCTAATGTGGTGACAAGTTGGAATGAAGTGCAGTGTCAGAGGGAATCGTTTATTCCCTCATGTCCTGCTGCTCTGGGAATGCCTCTAAGAAATTTTGTATCCACCTAGCTGTAAGGAAGAACAGACAAATGATGATGAAGCCTGCAAATGACAGGACACAGAACAAACAGAAAGAATAAGGAATCAAGTGCAAATTGAATTAAGACTTCAGTCATATATTCTCTTTTATATTCGCTAAACCAGAAGGTAATGCAAAGATAAGATGGTAAAAAAGAAGCGCTTAAACCTTTTTCGGGCCACATTCCCTATAATAATTTCCTGCCCTTAAGCAGAACCAACATCTAACACCCATTCCAGCCTCCGATTCTGTGACATGGCTGTATCAGACATATGACATCTCAGATACAGCAATCAGGAACCAATAAGCATGTTTTCCAGTCATAGCAACATTATTCATATTTACAGCCAAAGTCGGGCTTATGCAAGATTATGACATATATAGCGACCAAATGTACATAATTAATTCAATAACATGTTCCTTTTGATGTGTTTCACACAAACGCTTCATCAGGAGAAACACTGATATTCACCATAATCAACAATATGTGTTTCTCCTGATGAAGCCACTTGTGTGAAACTCGTAGAGAAACTCCTTATTTTTTAAATGATATACATTTGGTCACTACTGTATGCCAGTTATTCACTGTATGTTTAACGATTTTGTTTTTTGATGTTTGAAGGATTATTTTAAAAAAAATACAATTTGATTGTTCGTACCTGAAAAGTTACATCAAGTTTTTTTTTGGTCCAATCTTATATGAATTAGGTATGTGGAACAATTAATTGAGGACCTTAATGCTGCCTATTAAAATATTTAACCTTAAATTACCAAAATATGTGTATTATAACAAGGCATAAATCACTGCAAAATGTCGAAATGATTTCTCTTTCTCATTGTAACAAGAAGCTGATCGGAATACTAATCCTGCTAGTTTAGCCCAGCATTCCCTTACTTTGATTTATTTTTCTCCAATATGTTTCCTTGGCATTAGAGACATGGTGAGCAGTCGCTGTCTGAGACTGGAGGACTGGGGAGACATGGAGGATCAGTCTGTGTCAGGAACATCAATACAATCCCTGAGCCTCAGTGACACTTAAACCCACTCACAGATGGCAAACAAATAGAGCTGTTAATGATCTCTGTGTTTTTAATATTGGCTTAGATGTTGTATATGAGGAATTAATACAAGCTTGGCCTGGCCTCAAGCTCAGTAAGCTTTAATTGGTCCAACTTCACAGAAACAAATGAACACTGGGAATCAATGTAAGATGCGTAGATTGAAGAATAAGACATCTATACATCTTGTATAATTACATGTTCATAGGGAGATAATTGGAAATACATCAGGCAATCATCATTCTATATGTTGCCTGGACTCAGATATATTAAAAATACTAGACTGGATCACTACCAACTATGAAAAAGACCGGAGCAAATGTCTGAAGATTGAATATTGGGGAGGTAGAGCAACAAGCTGTAGAAAATCTATTTGACAAATTCTTATAGTTTTTCTGCCATTGTGATTTAATGAATTTCCCTGATTGATTGATTAAACACTAAACAAATGCCAATTCCAGGTCAAAACTAATAATCCAGACTACGAAATGATTATTTGATTAACATAGAGGTGTGACAATGTTAGTTATCGTGTCTTCTAAGTCTCTCCACTGATTGGTTGCCCGTATGGCACAGGGCCACTTTGAAGAAAACAGTCCATCCTTTCACTACATGCTTAATACAGAAATTATTACTTTTTATGTTTATGCCTTAAGATTATCTCTAACTAAGCAAGGGTGGCAAATACATGTTAACTAAGAAAATTATAGAGATGGACACATTTTAGAACAGAACATAATTTGATCTCTTCTATAACCTAGACGGGGCTGTAACAACCTGAACTCAAATTTTTAAATTGTGATTTTTTTTCTGACAAGGATTGAGTGTATAACACCAGGTGACTCCCATGCAGAAAAAATCTAATGCACTTTCTTGGATTCGAACAGGAAAATAAACAGGTTGAATGTGGACTATGGCTAACCAGAAAAATTATTTGGGTCTGTAGCTGACCAAAATTCAAATAAATCATGGTATGTGTCAAGTTAATTTAAGGAAGGATTAGAAACTTTGATCTAGGTTTATATTTTCAGAATTCATAGTTTATCTGTGTTTATGGAGTATTTTCTTTTTTTTTTTCCACACATTCCTTGATTTAAAAAAAAAAAGTAATATCTAGCAGAGGGTACAATGGCTTCTGTGTAATCCCGTGCACAGCCCCACTTTTTTCAGTGTGCTCATGTAAAGGATTTACATCATCTATGGCCTTCCAATGACCAAAGAGAAGCACCATGGTATTTAAAAGAAGAACCAGGGAGATGATGGTGCAAGAGACAGAGTGGGTATTGGACACCGCACCAGTCATTACTGGCGTAGGGCACATTTAGTGTACCATAAAAGTAGAAGTATGCAATGTCACCCAATCAAGTGAACTCAGGTGACATAAGCAGCAAGAAGAACGAAGAAGATGGCAGTGCCCAGGGCTTCCTCCGCATTAGTACGAAGGAAGAAAACCAGGAAAGTGCAAGACCGAATTGAGGACAGCTCTAGAGGGATCAAGGTTCTGCAGACATAAAGCTAAGTGTGATTTTGTCATTTTAACTTTAGTTCCTCTTTAAAAGTCATGGCACATGGTATAGTTTTATAACTCCAAGGGTTTCCAGACACCCCAGTCCGATTTATGGACCTAAGGGCACCTTGGTAACGTCCACAGAGTCCCCCTAAAAATGCTTTAAGAAAAAAGGCAGCTGCACCTCCTCCTGAAAATACTAGAAGCCTGGCTTGGGGTATACAATCAAAATGAACTTCTGATCTGAATGAATGTTTAAGATCAGAGGCACAAATTGGACAATTGTTATCTTTTTATCAGACATCTAGTACTTCAGAAGGAGAGGTTGGCAATGACAGTCTACTTTTTTACATCAGTTAAGGTTTCTTTAAAAACAGAAATGTAAATAAATAGGTCAATGTTTACTTAATGGGTGTTCTGGTTCTAAAGAATTATTTATACCCAGAAATAATTATTCTGTGAAAATCACAACTTATATTTAACATAAATCTTGCATTAACATGTCAGACTGTTACAGCTATAAAAGGGTTTCATTCCTTTACATCCTAGTAAATCCATATGGGGATTTCCTGTTATTTATAATTGTACATTTTAGTTTTAGTTTTTTGTTTATGTGCATAATGGTATTTCTGTCAGGTAGAACGCTGTGCATATTCTTTAAATAGTTCTGTATTTGTATCTCTTGATAAAGAATATAAAGAATATAAAATTGTCCCAATGTTTCTGATCACTACAGATATATTTTCTTTTTATAGGTTTCCAATTCTATGTTGTAAAGAGAAGTGATTTAATGTTGCTGGCACACACCTTTATAGCTAATGAATTCTTTTTATTATAACAAGCTATTTAAGGTATTTTAGGGTGTGTACTCTTTATATTGTAACTTTTTATATTGGTAAACTATACAAATTCCATCTACAATAAATTTAGTTGGGAAAACCTACAGCATACACATTTAATGACCAACTCTTTGCTGCGGCAATCCTGTGCTGGAAGAAGTGGCAGTATGGATCAGACTATGAAATATTGCTCCATTACATTTTCTTGACACTACCATTGATATGTAGAAAAAAATATATTCTATTTAGGTTTCTTTTAGTAACTAGATGTGAAATATGTAACCAGTACGTCGGGTACAAATATATTACTTTACATTTTACATTTAATATATTAAATTATCAATAGTATTGTGATTTAAAATATTATTTATCGCAAGATCTGTTTAGTTTTTTAGACTTTGCACATTCCAAAATGTAGCATTAACACACAATAGTAGAAAAATAAAAGAATATTTATCTTACACCCCTAGCCTTCTGACAGGATCCTGAGAAGTTGGGGGATTCAGTAATATCATCGCAAGACACTTCTGCACTGTGCTGGCGTGTCCTCAAATGGGATGTCAAGAAGAGTTGGGCTACCATCATGGCCAGCACTGACAGATATCTGTAGGTATTCAATATGACCAGAATGGAATATGATGGTATACTCAGGTCATGTAAGCAAGTACAGGATAAAGTCCTTGTACATCCTCTGCTTTTGTTGCATGTTTGCAACAGATGTCACATGCCTTTTTCTTTTTAACTTATTTAATTTGAATTATTTATATTGTATTAAAAATACATGATTTACGTACACTACAAAAGCTTACAATTAGAGAACCAATAAATCAAGAATGCAAGACTGATCAAGAGGTAAAAAAGAAGAAGTAGTAAACAAAGGGGATAGGGAAGAGTTTGCAACCCTCCATACACTATATAACCTACCTATACGTGACAATGTTTCCATCCATACCCCTTTCCTTTCTCTCTAACTTAGTTCCTCCAATATTTATTTTTAACGTTTAATCATTATTTCACTATGATGGCCACTACACTGTAACTCACACATTTTATTCCAGTGACTTTAGTAATAAATATTACTTATTTGTTCTCATAGTGCCCACATTTGAAAAAAAAATCTCTAATTTAACTTGCTTAAAAATGCAATAAATTGTCCGAACCTCTACTTCCTATTCTATCAAACTCAGTGATGTTGTTCATGTCAGTTTTTAATCAACGTTTAATCTCCCCCAAATCCCTAAAATAGTAGTAGTTAGCATAGTCATAGATAGATCATTAATTCTAATTTAAATGTGCTAATAATCTTTTTCAGTTATCTCACTCGTATATAAAATGCAGTGTTCTCCCCAGCCCCTTTTAGCTGGGCTCCCCACCCGAAACTTTTAAGCAGCCAACCAGCTGTTTTTGGGTGATTACTGATGAGTTGGGTCACAATACAGGGGCTGCCACCCGCCTACAATTTCTTCTCACCCAGCTTAAAAAAAATTCTGAGTTGAGCACTGAAATGCTTTAGTTTTCTTAGTGCAAAGTCATTGTTACATGTCAGGCAAATCACACCTGCGTTGGGCTTTACCAGTGTGATCTGAAAGGGTATAGTAGGTTTAGCTTACCTAGCCTTTAATCAGGTCATGGTCAGACAATTATAGCAAGGATTTTTACCCTCTATATTACTTTTTCTTACATAGGAGCAGACAATGTGAATATTTTAGTTTTAACATTATTTTGGGCTAAAAATGTACAACTACATTTGCTGCTATCATGTAGCGTTTAGCCAGTACGGTATAAACACCATAAACATAGCATCCTACACAACATTTAGTCTTCTGTGAAATGTGCTCTGCTTCTTTTCCTCGGCTAACAAATGGCATATTTTACAAGAGTTCTGACAGTCACTGTAAGGTCAAGCTGTCCTTGATGGAAAAGGACAAAAGCTCTTGGGAGTAAGAAGGCTCTCAGCCACAGTAACATAAAACAGAATCATAAGAAAGGAAACATGTTCAGTCATTGATTACTGTGACAGTTATACATTTATGAAATATACATATTTTTTATTATGTATACAATTCTAATATAATATATAGACATTATAAACAAAAATATAAATCTATCTTATGCTAACATGTGTCATGTAAATTCACAACAAGGTCAAGATATAAGATTTGTTACAGCTGTCCAAGGCTGGAGAAGATAGAATATTATGGTTGCACCTAGGTGTTCCAGCAAACCTGGAATCGATTTCTTAAAATAATTTGGTAATATTTTTTCAATCTTTGACCAGATCTATTCCAGGATCTCCCAGGTTCTCCCATGATAGTTTCGCAGAGCATTAATAAAGCAGCCTTGAAATTATAACATGTGGAAATACAGGGATACAACAGCTTTTTCTATACTTTGAATATGAACAGATTACCAAACAGCACAACTAAACTAACCTAACAAAATAAATTGCTACCAAAAGGTCATTCTTCAGTATTTCCTAGACTGAAGACTTCATCTTTTGTTAATGAAGCAGTCTCAAACTTTGCTATGAGTGAACCAGATTACGGCGCATCATTAAAATGTTCTAAGTCTAACAGGGAGCCTTTGGCAAATAGTCATATATAGCACATTTTTGCACATTAGAGGGGTTTAAAAGGGCAATACTACATTTTATATATTCTCATGTTTCAGCACTTTAGCAGTCTCTTGTGGAGTTACTGTCATCAGGTGTGAAATTTTAACCAACCAAATGTAGAATTGAACAAATATTTTCAGACATATTTTTGCCTTTATAAAGAAAAATGTGATTGTCAAAACATTCCAGCAAACGCTACTGTAACGCTGAGTTTAAAAACCAAGTATAAGACAAATCTATAAAGATAATGTCTAAAATGCTTCTGTAAAGCTGCTTAGAAAGCTAAATGCTAAAAGGTCGGTGATCCCACAGTTCACATGTGTTTGGGTTTAGCCGTAGGAGGCTGGTAGTAATCTCTATTGCACTTGTTCCTATACAGTATGTATGCAGAAATAGACTGGTAAAAGCTAGGCATTACATACAGCAAAACGTGTTAAACATAAAAACAAGCCACATGAACCCGGTGTTTTACAAGAAAATGTACTGAACACTTTATTATGTTTTAAAAATTTTATTATATGAATTTTTAGCTTTTGTTTTAACAACAACAAAAAAAAAATTACCATTACGTTTACCATTTAGTCATTTTTTTTTTTATTACTTAAGTAACTAATACTATAGTGTATATTTAATGTTCTTGAGATGTATTAGGTAGACAAAGAACAATTGCACAGAAAAGTGCTCAATGTACAAATTTTAATAGCCTTTTAATTGTGTTTACCTTTTATGTGTTTGTGATTGGCTTGAAGGACAATGCTGCAAAAGAACAGATTTACGGAACGGTTTACTATACAAGGCCCAAGAAGGTGAGTATTATGAAAAGTATGAAACAAGTATATGTATCACCTTTTAGTCATTGGGCCTGATTTATTAAAGCTCCCTAAGACTGGAGAGGATATTCTTTCCACAGTGAAGCTGCGTGATCCAGCAAGCTTGGAATAGATTTCTTAAAATTAATTTGCTATTTGATAGCACATGTTTTCAATCCTGAACCAGATACATTCCAGCTTTACTGGATCACCCAACTTTACTAATAAAATGTATCCTCTGCAGCCATCAAGAGCTTTAATAAATCAAAACCACGGACTAAGGTACACCACTCCGCTCCTATTGATAATGGTTGCAATTGCTTGCTATTTGATGTAACAACTGTATCCCAAAAAAAAAGCAGATCATAAAACATTCTGCTGCAAACTGATCAAAGAAAGTTAACTATAGAAAAGCTGGACAAAAATCAATCAAAACAGGATAAGGATAACATAAGAGAAATAGGAAGGAAGCACAAAGTCCCCATAAACACACAGCTTAACATGCATGCACACAAATTAGTCTATAAATGACTTTTATTTATTAGACTTAGTTTTGCAAACAGCTTATCATTTAGCAACAATTATAATTTATTAAAGAAAAACAGTTACTACAAAAATATGTCTTTAAAATATTGGAAACAGTATTTTTACTTCAACATTTGATTAGCAGTTGGATCAGTGCATCCAACAGCAGAATGCAGCAGCTTACAACATTGTCCTACTGTTTCAGATGGATATATTTATAATAGAATATTCTGAGATAAGACAATGGACCGGATTTAATAAAGCTCTCCAAGGCTGGAGAAGATACACTTTCAACAGTGAAGCTGGGTGACCTAGGAAACCTGGGTCCAGGATTTAAAGCATTTGCTAATAAATAGCAAACGACTTTGAAGTAATCCATGCCAGGTTTGTTGGATCACCCAAATTTACTATTGAAAGTGTATCCTCTCCACTCTTGGAGAGCTTTAATAAATCAGTTCCAATAAATGTGTGATCTTTGACCAACATTCAGAATAAAGGGCAGACTGCTAGTCAGGAACTTGCAGGAACTGTCCAAGGTGCTGCAGAATGGCTTGTGAAAGCCGTCCATGGCGGACATACAAATTACACAGCTTTCTCACAAATCTCCAAAACATGGATATCTCCAGGGATAGTAAAGATAATATAGTGGCTGTAAAACCCAAACACTAGACATTGCCAGTGAGTTAAACAACAAGACTTGAATCTATTTCGTGTTGATTGAATAACAATGATGTTTTTATTTCTTCTAAGAGTGAAAAAAAAAATCCTCTGATTTTTCAGCACAAGTAAATTACCCATCGGTGCCCCATCTTTTCAAATAACTTCACCTCTGTCCTTCTGGGTCTCTGAGGAGGAGATAGTGACCCTGTGTTCCTCTTCACACTCTGACAGTAATCATCCAAAGCTGATCTCTGATTATGATCATGCCAGAGGGGCCTTTTCCTGCTATCTCATCTTGTCCTCCTCAGCATATTCCCACTGGAAATGGCTGGTGAGTTAAGCAGCTCCACCAGTCATTAATCCTAGCTCTAAATCTTACTTTTTCCACAGCATATGCTGTTTGCAAGCCTGTCCAGCTGCCTTTACATCAAGCTCAGTTGGCTTTAGGCAGCTTTGGTACTGTGTGAAAGCAAACATCAGGTTATCTGCACTTAAAGGAGAATACAGGCTATGGATTAAAAATAGGATTTATTTATTGTCAAGTACTCAAAACAATCCTAAATAGTCTTTGGTACCATTATGTATGTGTATAAAATAAAACATATTTTTATATCAACATATGATGTGTAGAAGCATTTACACATTAACTTGTTAAAGCGGACCCCCTCCTCTTTCTGTAACAATCGCCGGGGTGTCACCCATCCCAGTAGGCTTCTGCCTGCTCCAAGGCTGGAGAGGATACACATTAAATTAGTGAAGCTGGGTGATCCAGCAAACCTGGAGAAAAAAAGCAAACCTTTCTTAAAAAATCATTTGCTGTTGGTTAGCAAATGTTTTTATGCCAGGACCAGATCCATTCCAGGTTTGCTGGATTACCCAGCTTCTCTGATGAAAGTGTATCCTCTCCAGCTTAGGGGAGCTTTAATAAATCAGGCCCTTTAAATTCAGGTCTGAGTTAATAAATGAATTAACATACCATGATAGCTTCTTTCCTGCCTCCTAATTCTCATACAATAGAGATTTCTGCCACCACTCATTCTTACTCCTAAAAAGAAAGATGATAGACCAGCTTTCGCCAAAACTGGTGGTCTGCGAGAAAAATTTTGGGGGTTCACAGAGCAAGGTCAGGAGAAGGATCCCGCTGGGGGAGGCACCGGCCAGAGCCGCTGAATATGTCCCCGTAAAAGTCCCAAGCGCAGGGAAGTGGGCGGGCTGTGTCCCTGGACATAACTCGGCCGCTCCTCTATCGCAGGCCTAGATCTGCAATGGGAGAGTGGGCCGGGCTATGTCACGGTGACATCACTATGGGGGAGGTTTCTCCCCCTTTGACACCTGGCTCCCCACGAATGCATGGTCAGGAGCCAGTGATTTTAGTGGTCCGAGGAACCAAAACGGTTGGCGACTACTGTGATAGACCACTTACTTCTAACTAGATCATGATAATAAAAAACAAAAATATAGCAAGCACAAATAAAAGGATTTATTTTCACTCCATACAATTTGATTGACATTCATTGCTCATTATAATTACTTTTTGGCAGCAATGATCAGTTATTCATATCTATCCATGATTGATATCTACAGTCAAAACGTTATTGTAAATTAGGAACACAATGGCTTTTATTCCTCAGCTTCATGTAGGCTTTGATTTGGCGCTCACACAAGTATGGCTTTCGTGGTTCTGACTGAACAGGTAGGGAACCAGGCACTGAACAAGCCTGAAAAGTTTCAAGCAATGTGGTCACCTATTTATTCCTCTAAATCCAATATTGCATTTTTTTTACAGGTAACTAAAACTTCTATATTACTTTATTAGTGTATGCAGTGACCCCTATATAAGCTGCTTTTCACTCAATGTCTTTTTTGCTTTGCATTTTATCCTGATGGACTTTTACTATGAGTAAAATGAATAAGCTTTTAAGGAAAATGAAAAGACAAGAGATACAGGCAGTATAAATTAGAGAGAGAGAGAGGTCTTCAGTGTAAACAGCATCACATGCCCAACTGCAGTCCTTGGGTTACAAGAACAAGGTTAAAACATTTTCTTCTTTGAAGAAGCCCCCAGAAATCAGCTTTTCTTCTAAGTAATAAATTGCAACTTGTTATGAAGAATGAGCTTCTATTGCCGTGCAGCCAGCTAGGAGAGTGCAATGCAATCTCAGAAGGTTTTGCTTCTTCTGAGTGCACAAACGTGGCTTTATCATTTAGAAAGACTATAAGAGTGTTTTCTCTTGTTGTGTTCCAAAAATGAAAATGTTTATTTTTTATATAATTATTCATTTTGAAAAGAAATAAACAAAAAACTTAAATAGAAAAATTAAAGTTGGAAATAAAAGATGAGCTCTACGAGCATTCCCTCGTGGGAATCTTCCAGGTCCATGTGTTTCAATGGCGGCAACTGATTCCAATCAGGAAATGTTTGAGAAAATGTCAGATTCACTGCTGTATAAATGAAGCCCAAAAACAGAGTATGCTCTTTTTGCCTACGTGATTCATTGGCCAAGTTATGGAAACCAGGCAACTTTTTCAGAAAGAGTAAAGCATTTACAGCCTACATACACGTTTTATTTGAAAAGTAAAGCAGTATCTACAGTCTGATATCTGCAGATTCACACACCACTGTACAATCCTGGGATTCTTCCCTACATGTGACAGATTCATTATTACACAAAACAATACAAGTCTTAGGGCTTCAGATCTAGAAGATAACTTTCATAACTCATAGCGACTCGTACAGAGCTGACTTTATCAAGCCATCGACATCCCCATGTTTTACACGCAAGATAAAATTGCCGTCTCACAGACAGAAATTGATGGACAGTAGGATAGGGATAAAAACAGAAAGCAAATAATATTCAACCAATGTGTTATAATTCATATATAGTTCACATAGAAAACCAGCTACACTGAACAAAATAATATTACCAATGCCTCAGATTTTGCTCCACTAGTTCAAACATCAGGACGTGTGCCTGTTTACCCCCTGCTTAACCTCAATACAACAATGTCATTAATATACGTATATTATCATGCCCAAACTTCTCCTGTTCACCAGTAATATCGACTGAAGCTGCTTGCTTCACAATCTATGAATCCTAAAGAATACAATGCAATCTGAAAGAATATTACAACTCACTTAGTCAAGAACAAAATCAATTATGCAGAAAAGAAAAATATCAAACTGACAGGCCCGAAATGAATTCTAGTCAATAAACTTTTTCCGATAATACATATTCCAAACACAAAAAAGGTGGATTTTATGATAGGCTCTCAAAATGACAAATCCATTTCTAATGTCCCACACAATCACTTTTATATATGAATGAAGCCTTTTTAATATATGTAGCTATCTTTCCTCAACAGTTCCAATATACTAAGACAGCGGTTGTCAAGCGAGAAAATTTTGGTGGACTGCAGCTCTGCCTAATGCGCCCCCCAGTGAGATCATGATAAGGACCCGGGGGGGGGGGGGAGGGGGGCGCACCAGCAAGATCCGCTGACCATGTTCCCCCGTAGGAATATCCTCTCCAGCCATGGAGAGCTTTAAAGAATCAGGCCCACAGTTTTTAGGGCTACCTCTGTGTAATTATATGTAAAAAAAACTGAATGTAATTTAGGATAGATTTCTAATGATTTTTTTTTGTACTCCGAGATTACTAAAGGACCCACTGCAGCAATAAAGACCTGCAGGTGCAGTCCTTTGTTTCCACCTTTACTAACCTAATAGTGTGCATTGTGCACCTTCTTTGGTGGAAAAGGATTCACGATTGTGTTCTTCCCATTTTGTTTTATAGTAAGTACTGGGTCAAAAGTGTAAAGAAAAAATATTGGGCAGTGTTACAGTTTAAACAAATCCAGAATAAACCTGGTTCCTGGAACTATACTGTTCTGCACCTGCACATAACAGCAATATGACAATGATCAACCTGCACTGCAAGTGGTTGGTGATGTCAAAGTAGTTCACATTTGAACAAAAATCCAGAAGAACCAACTGAACTCAATTCTGCCATCATTACCTATACTGATTTCTGTATTTCAACCAGAGCAAAATCTGCTTTTATTATCAAAACAAACACACACCACCAGCCATTGCTTTTGACTGAATACAAATGTAAAATTACAGACAGCAGAGAGGGGTCTGTCTGGCTAAACCTGCACAGCCATTATCTTCATTTACGTTGTACTGAATTATGCCATGTAATGAGATAAATACAAAATACCTAATCTCCCAGAAATAAAAGAAAAGCTCTGAAGAGTTACAATTATTCTATTTCCATTCAGGACAAAACTCTTATTTAGTATACATTAAAAGGAGAAAAACTCAAGTCAAGGACACACTTGTCTGACTAAAATGGTTGCTATGTTGGTCAAATTGCTTCTTGCAGGCTTGTTTTTCTTTGTATTGTGTAGCTGAACCGCCACATAAGGCTCTGTTATTACAAATATATATATGTGTGTGTGTGTGTGTGTGTATATATATATATATATATATATATATATATATATATATATATATATATATATATATATATATATATATATATATATTTCCTTGTCCACAACAAGATTTAATGTACATCTGAGCCAAGATAACATCTAGTCCTAAATTTCCACACTTCAGCCTAAATGATAATGGCTGCAGTTTTTAGATGCTAATGCAGCAAGTAAAAACTGACCTTTTCTTTTATAGTCCAGTCATAGCAGCCAATTAATTATAGCATGAAATGTTTAGCTCACATTATGGAACAAGAGCGTATAAAATAAGAGTAAAAAGGTTTTCAACTGAAGCAAAAACTCTTCTGTTCTCAATGCCTAAATCAATGTGCAAATTCCTACAAGATTTTTGGTTTTCACTTTCCTTCATCCTCTCCTGTAGCAGTGAGAGGTTTACTACATAGAAGTCATTGGGTAGCTTATCTAAAAACAATCAGTAAAATCTCATAAGATTTACTATGTTACTGTAATGTTGTTTTCACATGCATTACTAGACATGGTCCAGCATTGTAACTTTCATTATACTGTATGTAGTATTAATATGAAGTAGTAGTATTATGCATGTAGACAGATGGAGAGGGCCTGGAGATCTGGGATTTAATAACCTAAAATATGTGAAAAGGAGCAACCTATGGAAAACATATCTGAACCTGCATCAATACATAAAGTCAAATATCACAACGGAACATTTTCAGAGAACAATCAAGCCATCATATGAATCCCAATGAAGTTCCATCTAGCAGTAAATCCTTTACAAAAACAGCGAAGAGACTTACCATGTAGGAGCAAGACTTGAAGGATAAGTCCGAAAGACAGACACAAAACAGCACTGGGCTGACATACCCTGACATTATTTTGTTACTACAAGCTATTTATACAATGAGTACAGCTCTTTGTAATAAATATACATGTACACAGTATGGCCATTTGCATAGATTTGCATGAGGTTATAGGTACCTTTCATCCTAAAGGTTTATAGGTACATTTATGCACATTGGAACATGAACAGAGGATAACAAGGCAGCTCTCCCCTTTCCTTATTGACCCAATAATGTAACTGGCATCTCTTACCAACCAACAGAAAGCATGGTGGGATTGGGGAGTGACAGACAGAGCTTCAAGTTTGCATAAACAAATGAAGGATTGGGATTGAACAATAGGACTATAGGATTGTGCAAGAATTTACTGATTGGGCATTTTTATTATATAACTCATTGATGCTTTACAAAAAAAGATTTAGGGAAGCCAGTTGGGTGTAACTGCCACCATCACAGATTTGAAGGTTTCCCAATCACCTTGCCTGCTAGCAAAACTTTAAACAATCTTCTTCCATTCATTCGCTCTGAAAACACCTAAACATTTCAAGCTCCCAGTGAATAAATACTGTGCTATGTAAACAGAAGTGAAATAAAAAGTCATCATCTTAGACATAAAAAGACTCAAACCCCACCCCCACACTTCATTATTTATATTGAACACAGGTTCAGTCACCCTTACATTACATTGTACAGTGTTCTCCCCGGCCTCATTTAGCTGGGCGCACCACCCGGCACTTTTTATTAACCACCCGGCTGTTTTTGGGTAGTTACTGATAAGTTGGGTCACAATACAAGGTCTGCCAGCCCCCTAAAATTTCTTTCCACCCAGTTAAAAAAAATCCTGGGTTGAGCACTGTTGTTCAAGAGTTCAACTGTTCAGACAATCGCAAAAATTTCAAAACAATCGCAAAATACATTTTAGAATTCATTCATGGTCTTAATAAACACATCTGTAAAGAAAGTATTTTGTTTTATTTGGGCCTTTTTATATTTTAAAGACTGAACTGGTTGTCATGTACTCACAATATTAATTCAGTCTAGTGACGAAAGCAAGAGGATAAAAGGGCATTTGGGTAAACTAAATACAGCAATTACATATACATTACAAATACATCCCTTAGACAAAGGATTATGATGAATATCATGTAATATGGATGAAAAGGTTTTGTATTTCTGTTGCTACAGTCCAGCTACATCATTCTTGTCTTGTGTTCTCTATTTTTTAATAATTGCTACTCAGTCTATTATGATTATTATTTTTATAAAAGATTAGATGTTAAAGTAATGTCATACATTAGAGCTACTTTATCACCACAGTAGTTTCCAAGGATCATTTCATAGTAATCCTCTTGTATCCTTAATACTTCATGCTGACACAACATTGCTGCAGATAAATGCAATGAGACATCACTGAATGAACACTAATTAAGCCTGGGGGATCTTTTCAAGCTCTGGAGTAAATCTCTAGTATGATAAACTGGTAGAATTAGGAGAATCAACAAAGTACCTTTATCTGTTTGAATACTTTTTGAAAAGATTTTTGAAATAGGTATAGAGTTTATATTGACCAGGAAAAAGCTAAATGAACATTTTCTCCATCTATTGTAACACGTCCATATTTCAAATGCATCACCAGTGACGCACTTTGGAAGAGTAGTTGAAAAATATAATAACCTCTTTTATATCTATCGAGCAGCTGAAAATTATATACAGCTAAAACAACTTTTCTAGTGACTATTAGATGTTATAAGACCCTGAAGCACAGTTTAACTATTACTCTTGCTGTAGAAGATGGGAGGAGAGAAAACATTTTTACAATTATCTGTTAAGCTAAAAAGAAGACAAAGAAATGACATTTATAAATTCAAATTATGTCATTTAGTAGTAAAGGTGTGTAAAACATGGGTATTGTACACAAAACAATTGTAGGTAGGTAAACAAAAATGAATGAATGTTCATATCACTAATATAGTTACTATTTAGAGAACATAATGAAGTAACCTGTACTGTACAAAACTTGGTGAAAGCCCTGGTGTCATGGTAAACCCTAAACTTTTTTTTTTGTTTAGGAGGGTTTGGTTGTCTATGTCTGGAAAGGGAGATGTCCATTTACTTTATGTTTAAGAGGCAAAAAAATAAATCTCACGGCTACAAAATTGTAACCAGATGGTACATGATGCCATGGGGTTTACATGGTGTTTACCCAGAGGTCTTGAACCTATGCTGGTGATGCACATTGCCTTGCCCTGTATTACATTTTTTACTACTACATCACAGTATGTTCCTTCTTAAATTGTATCAGTCCCAGTCTTCCATGGTGGGACACTTGCTTTTACCTTCTAGATCCTTTCCCCCTTTATTGTTGAAGAAACAGGATCCTCCTCCAGTATGACTGAGGTTTCATAGGATAAATGTGACCATGGTTATGGAAGACCTCCTGTCTACCATCCATGGTATTTAAGAGAAATTCAGCATCATTTGGTCATATTGGAAACAATTCCTGGAGTCCCCAACTTGACTACAGGTGCCACTTGGGCCCTATAAATCATATCTATAAATATTTTAAGTCATGTAGGTTCCATAACTTATATATATTTTTGTTCAGACGACTTTTAACCTCCCGTTACATCAGGTAGTAAATCTGCTGGCATTTTGAGGATTTGGAAACCAAATCCCACATATGAAGCTTAAATTTCATACAAGATAACAAGAAAAGCTGCCTTTAGTGTTTCTGTAAGTTATTCACATTTAGGGGTGCAGGTAATATTTACAGGTTTTCCCTATCTCATTCCACTGAAAAGATGCATCTTTCCGTCTTACATCTTTCTTGACAGATTTGCTAAACCAGAATTGCTTCCAAAAAAAAAAAAGTTGCATCATTTACTTTTTTGTCACTTTTACTTGTTCTGTATGTAAATTAGGATAACATTTAACTGAATACATCAGGGATTTAAAAAAAAAGAATTAATGAATATTAATATTACCTGTATTACAGCATAGAATTATCAGAATACAATCATTTTTTGAGTCCTCTTTACCTTAATTTTAATGACTTCTATTTCCTCTGCAAACGAATGTTCTACGGTCTTCTCTCTTCCCATCTTCTACAGCAACTGTGATCATTTCAACTTCCTTTATAAACTGAACAGAAAATGATAAATTATTTTTTCAGAAAGTATGTAATCATGACAACAGGGCAGTCTGGCACACAGTGTGCAGAAGTGTAAAGTTGTTCTGTTACATCTCACATTACAAAAACTACCGTATTTTTCGGACCATAAGACGCACTTTTTTTCCTCCTAAAGTGGGGGGAAAATCAGGGTGCGTCTTATGGTCCGAATGCAGAGGTACAGGGGCATATTTTTTTACTTACCTGTGTCCCCGCCGGTCCCAGGCTGCGCCGATCTCTGCCTGTTCTGTGATCCAGCGTGCAGCACTTGTGCCCGCCCATGAAGGCGGCGCCGATTGATTTGATGAATGCCGATCGGCGCCGCCTTCGTGGGCGGGCACAAGTGCCGCACGCTGGATCTCAGGGGAAATCAAATCAATTTTTTTTTTTTCTTGTTTTCCCTTGTGCGGAAAACCTGGTGCATCTTATAGTCCGGAGCATCTTATGGTCCGAAAAATACGGTAACTAAAATGCACCTACAGCGGTAGTAGGAGAAGAACAATGCACATTTTGTAAACACATGTTTAATATATGCATTAAAAAAAAAAAAAAAACGGAAGATAGAAAGATGGAAAATCATTACAACTATTACATTAGAATAATAAAAAATAGATTTACACAGGTATTTTACAACCATTGTACACTTTCACAATTGTATCAAAGTTTCCAATTTCATTCTTTTGTAGACATATGGAAAACACTTTCCTTTTTCAAACGGCAGACAGGGCAATACCATTCTCACCAAGCTCAACTGGATCATGGTAATGATAAGTTAACGTGTATCCCTAAAGACTCTTTATATTTGTTTGACCTAACCTGGGTCCCAAGGATGTCCTACTCAACCAGTTCATACATTCCCATCTAGGGCTCTAGGATTCTTCAACATTTTGTCTATTTGGGTTCCTGCCCGTACTTTATGCCCCCCTTCCCTTTTTTCCCTCTAATCTTTGCCCTTTGTTGTCAATTTTGTTATTGTTAATATACAAATGAAGAGTCCCCCGTGCCTATGCTATCTTTGGTTTGTAAATTTGTAACTAAGGGGGTCGTCCCCATTTTTATCATGTTATTTTTTATCTTGTATTTTTTTTGTATATAAATTTTTTTCTGAAAAAAAAAACATAATAAGAATATTAAAATGTATTCAGCATTATATACATAATGTAATATAAGGTTCCTACACACACACAGCACATTTGTTTTAGAACTCTATCTAGTCTCATTCTCTCTCTTCCTCCGTATTTTAAATGATCAAACTGGGTATTTAATCACATTAATATTGTAATTCTAAATAGGGAGGGTTATAGGAATTAAGATATTGTCATGTTAGAATTTTCTATACTTCTGCACATTAATAGATGTTTCATTATTTAATTAATGGTTAAGTAGGGCACAGCCAGGCACCAATAAAACCTGACAAGGGTTCCAATGACTCGCCATTCTGACAAGGGTTCCAATGACTCGCCATTCTGACAAGGGTTCCAATGACTCGCCATTCTGACA
>NC_092868.1:54801770-54875811 GCF_032062135.1 Pyxicephalus adspersus
ACAAGGGTTCCAATGACTCGCAATTCTGACAAGGGTTCTAATGACTCGCCATTCTGACAAGGGTTCTAATGACTCACAATTCTATCAAACTGAAAGACACAATTTCTGAAATCAAAGTCTGAAATTCTCCCAAGGTAACATTTTGTACAGAAAATATAGCTACGTATGAAAGATTGCAGAACTTTCTACCAAACTTCTTATTAAATACAAAATAAGTAAAGGTTGGATACATACACAGGTCTAATATCATACACAGATTTCATTTTCACAATTGACTATTAGAAACAGCAGGTTTTCTTATAATTTACTGTGGGATATATAAACAGTGACTATTTTCAATGCATAAATAGTACTTACACCAAAACACATGCTGTGACAATTGTGTAAGAATTACATGGAAGGTCCCTATTCCTGTAAACTGTACAGCTTTATCAAAGTCCATGGAAGCCAGAAGAGAAGGGAAGATTAACTACATTGTTGCCTCATATGGGTTACCAAAGTGGCTTCACCACAGCTTTGCAGCCCCTTTTATCACTCCAGTGTTCTCCCTGGCCTCTTTTAGCTGGGTGCACCACCGGGCACTTTTGAGGAACCACCCGGCTGTTTTTGGGTGGTTACTGAAATGTTTGGTCACAAAACAAAGGCTGCCACCTACAATTTCTTCCTACCTGGCTTAAAAAAATTCTGGGTTGAAAACTGCAGTGTATGTTGGCAGAGGTGCAAGAACAGAATACATCACATTGTTTTTTTTAAAAAAAAAATTGACAATGCAGAGCCACCACTGTGATAAATGAATCCCAATGACTCCCATTTACCTTACAGACATATTACAGCTAGAAAAATATAAGTTTATCAAAACCCTTCTTCCAAGTGACGAGGCTTGAAAGTAATAAAAATCTAGGCACTTGCAATACTGCAACAATTAAAAGTGAACACCAGAGATGACCAGCCAGTTAATTAGGATACATTATATAAAGTAACGGAGACTAGCTTTTCCTGGAGACAGTTTAGTTACTCTGCTAGAGCTCGCAGTGAGAAATTGTCCACTCTCTGAAATGTATGTGATCAGTTGAAGGACTGGAAGCAAAGCATGAATATGAATATAGTCTGGTATGCCGTCCCTACAGTGCTAATTATTTTTCAGATAATTGTATGAACATGTAGATGTTCTAGTTCAAGGATTATGACTTGTACATTCCTTATTTAGCATCTGTAAAAACTCCAAAATTCAACTCAGCACAGTGTTTCGCTTTTCTTTATGCCATTTTAATTGGACATTACCTGGGCTGACTGAGGTTTTCCAGCCACTATTACCAAAATAGCTTATAACTGCAAACCGGACTCCAATCTAACTAAATGTGTATATTGTGCAATGTATTTAGGCAGAGTTAAACAATATTATTATAGGTGCTAGGTAGACTGCAGACACATCCAAATGAAAGTTCATTTTCATCAAACATTATTCCTGCCGGACACAAAACCCGCTCTTCTAACGTGTTGTGCCCTGCAATAGTGCTGAAGATCAGAACCCCAAAACCGGCGTCAGATGTCTGTCCCTGGAAATGGTCCTTTGTGAACATTTCCAGTGACAAATGAATGTGATGTACACAGAATGCCAATGGCAGAGGACAAGTGAGCGCCACCCTGCTATACTTCCCTCCAAAAGAATGCACAAAAGTCGCTCCCAACCAGTTGTTAGTCAATACACCAGGACTATGTGCTATTACTTGATACATAATAATACAACTCAAAGCCTGACCCACTTTAGAGCAGAACTAAACCCACAATTACTCACCCATCCCTGTTCCATCGGAAGGCGCCACCATCTTCCTTACTTCCTGAAGATGATCTTTGGCCTTCTTGACTGGCCATGACATAACACCAACGCAGGTGCACAGCAATTTATTCATTCCCAGCACGCACAAGAGAAGCCGGTTTTCCTTGCAACAGCACAAAATATGATGGCAGGGTTGAGATCAGACAGCATGGGACATATATATACACATGAGAGAGCGCGATAGAGATAGATAGCGAGAGAGAGCGCGATAGAGATAGATAGCGAGAGAGAGCGCGATAGAGATAGATAGCGAGAGAGAGCGCGNNATAGAGATAGATAGCGAGAGAGAGCGCGATAGAGATAGATAGCGAGAGAGAGCGCGATAGAGATAGATAGCGAGAGAGAGCGCGATAGAGATAGAGCGCGATAGAGAGAGATAGAGCTAGAGAGATGGAGAGTGAGGGAGAGATGGAGAATGAGAGAGAGTGTGTTGGAGAGTGAGAGAGAGATACAGAACGAAAGAGATAGATAGAGAGATGGAGAGCGAGAGAGATGGAGAGGGGGAGAGAAAGAGATAGAGAGAGAAACAGAGCTAGAGATCGTGAGAGAGTGAAACAGAGATAGAGAGCGGTAGAGAGATAAAGAGCAAAAGAGAAAGAGATAGAACCAGAGAGATAGACAGCGAGAGAGATATAGAAAAACCTCTTTATTCGTACACAGAACCACAAAATGAAACCTAAGATTGGAGAGCTGAAAGGGGGGTCATTTTAGCTTCAGATACACATTAAGTACTGGGAGAGAAGTGGATAAAATTCCCAGCCATGTTGTAAGTGTACATACAAATATACACATAAGGAGTAAAGCCATCAAACTGCAATGTTTCCTCAATTTACCAAGGTATCATTCAGTAAACAAGCACAGCAAACTCCCGCTGTTCTCAGTTTGCAGGCTTACACATACTGTATTATTTACAAAGTTATCAATCAACAGAAAAAAAAAAACATAACCCAATCTTAGTAAACAAAGCACAACTATATTGTCTTTTGCAGTATCTTTAAACTCTGGCGATCTGCAGTGTTTTCTTTTGCACAAATGACATTTGAATAAAACAATGGAAGGAATGGTAATTTAGGAAATAGAATTGTAAAGCAGAGTAACAAAAAAATAAAAAAATAAAAAAAAAAAACATTGGAAAAAAATAGATGTCAAGCAATTAAATATTCATAAGTGACATTTTAGCTGGAAGCAAAACCATATGACTTACTTCAGCAGCAATACCTTTTTCTTATTCAAGTTAAAATTCCCACCATAGAATTTAGTGTATTTTGGGCTACCGAAGGATACATCATGCTTTCTATGTGCATTGCATTTTCTATGCCATTAATTCATAGAATCCAGGCTACATTACTGTATTATAGCACCAGACTAAACACATTTGTGAAGCTGTAAATCTTAAAGAAAGCATATGGAAATAAACATGCTGTTAAGTAGATGGGAGGAAAGTTACCAGTAAATAATACCCACTTTTATTTTTGTGTGAAGGTTTTGCAAAGACAGCTCTATTAACTGAAGCCAAAATCCCTGATTTTAAAAGTACTTCACCACAACAAGCTGCATATGCATTGTGCTATGCAGACGTATGCTACAGTGCACTGGGCGACATTCACAATTACCAGCACTACACGGAGGTATGCATACTATTGTGCAATTTGGTAATGTGTGTTTTGCTACACATACGCGTGAAAACTACCTTTCAAGATCAATTTTCAGTGGCAAACGAATAAGCATTGTACCTCCATTGCCGTTCAGTTCTATGGAGAAGGGAGGGAGGAGAATGAGTGAACGGCACCCCACTGTGCTCTCCATAGTGGTCATTCCTAATCAGTCATTAATCAATTTGCCATGAAGGTCTGATGAACAAGGATTGGCAATGCCTGACATATGTCAATGATTTGACTTGTGTATGCAGCCTTAGAGTCATGCTAAAAACAAAAGACTGGAAAGCTGGCACGATATACAGGTAGAAACAATGTAATACATGAAGCCAGCCAAAGAGACAGGTGATGAATAGTAGCTCCCATGAGTAATGAATATTAGCTCCCATATTTCAATAATCAGATATATGCGGCAATGTGAATGTGAAATCCAATGATGAGCAAGTCCCTTCTGCTTTTTTCTTCCTTTAATATGCCCATAAGATGGCTAAAAGCTTTCCTAAGCATTTCTCACAGCTTAGAAACTTGTTCCAATGCAGTTACAACAGCTTTTTTTTTACCTTTTTACAATAACTTTTACATCCTAAAGCAGAACTAAACCAGCATTACTCAACTGTCCCTGGTCCCTTGCACGGTGCCGCCATCTTCTTCCTTTTCTTTCCAAAAACAATCTTTAGCCATCTATATTGGTTGGGATGACACAACTCCTGCATAGGCACGCAGAGCTTCATTCATTCCCAGCATGAGCAGGGGAAGTTGGGATTGCTGGGTATCCTGGAACCCAAAGATGACGCTGCACATGCGCACCTTAGCTGTTTTGACAGATACCTGGAGCGACCAGACGGGTAGGAGGAATAATTGCAAAACAGACATTGCCTGTACCTTCCTGCAGGAAAGCTCTGCCTGGTGGCCCTGCCTTTAGTTTTGTTTTAATAAACACAACATAGATGTTATTATTGCAGTACCGCAAGGTTTGGATGTGCCGTGTTATTAGTAGGTACATTAGTATTCTCTGGGGTGGTCCTGCCACCATCACCATCCAATAGGAATGCTGGGGGCAAGCTTTCTAATATAAATAATGGCTATAGTTTCCATTGGCTGGTGGTTGCTAGGGACTGTACCAGTGGAAATATGTTATTGTAATGCAGTTACTATAACGCAACACTCGCGCCATCACACATTTTAACACATGTGCACTCATGCAGTGACCTAGTGCAAACAAGTCCCGAAACCAATTTTTCTTAAAGGGTTGTTACACCTCTTTGGGATTTTGTACATCATGGTAATATGTTTACTAATATAATGTGGAGATTACTAATATAACTAAGTGCATTGGTGTTGTGAATCCATTATTCCGAATGGCACCCATATACACTAATACAATGCATCCCTAACACACCACAATGAGAGGCAGTGCACTGCTGTGTTCTGGACGGCCATAATAAGTGCATTGCCAGCCCATTTCATTATTTTTCCTGGCAACATGATTAGTTTAGTATGCGAGGATGGATACGAGGCCAGGGGACACAGATGCCGGGGCGGCACCACCGGAGGAAACCTCGGGCTCATGGGGGGCAGGTAAGCCCTCAATTTCACCCAGAGTGTGGCTAGGATTACCGTAATTTGAAATGAAATTTAACCCAGAGCCACACTCAGGCTTCCCGAGTGTGGCTCGGGGTAGATTTTCCATACCAAAAGGGGAAACCCTGAGCCACACTCAAGGTGGAATTGCTGGCGATGCTGGCTGGGCATCCGCGTAACCTGGAAATGCCAGGCCGGCAACTGCGTCCCCGGCGTGTGAACGTTGGGGAAGCGAGGTCAGGGGAAGAAGATGCGGGCTTGCAACTGTTTGCGAGTCTTAGGCTTGAGGGTGGGACCCTTACAAAACGAAGCAGGAAATTTAAAATAATGAGGATTTTTAAATGTACCGCTTTTACATTTAAATATCCTAATTTATCATACCGCCAGGGAGGTTAACGTTTGATGGCATGTGTACCATGTAACCATGTGTGCCACAATGTGCTCTAAAGCGTATCATTAAAAAATTTAAAAAATAAATAGCATTTACCTTTACAGACGGAAAGCTGTCAATCCCTCCAAGATCCTAGTACAGTTGGTCCCACGCTGTCCCGTTTTCCCTCTTCGTCGCGGCCTGGAGTGGACACCAGGCTCAGCCATCTTCTCCCTGGTCCTTCTTTCTATGTCACCCGAAACCACACTGGGTAGGTGTGAATTTGGGTAACGTCCTTCCAGAAAGTGTTGATCTCACTGCGCATGCACAAGCCTCTTATGCACATGTCTGATCTCGAGCACTGAGAAGCCTCCTGGGATACGTGACGTACGTATCTGTAGGCTTCCCATTCAGTCGTTGCTGCCGCTTATCCACAGTTTTGTTTTAATGTCCATTCTCAGCACTGTGAACAGAAAGTGAAGTGTGAATAGGCTCTTGACGTGGCTCTTTCATTAACCTACCTGGCGGTGTGGTTTGGGGTGAATTTTCCATACCCAAAGCAGTAACCCCGAGCCACACTCAGGGTGGAATTGCCAGGAAGTTTAAAAGTTCTTCCTGGTTCCCACATTCCAGCAATGTCCTCAAGCCATGCCCGTGGCATCCTCCAGCGATGTTTCCCGCATCTTCTTCCCCTGGCGATTCGCGGCCAGGCATCTGTGTCCCCGGCGTGTAAACGTTGGTGACGCGAGGCCGGGGAAAGCAAATGTTGTCCGGGCATCTGCGTGGCTGAAGGGCAGGACCATTGGGCTGGTAGGCAGGAAATTTAAAATATTAAGTATTTTTAAATGTACCCCTTTTACATTTAAGAATACTTAGTGTTCATACTGCCAGGGAGGTTAAAAATAAATAAAATGAGCCTACAAAAAATATAGGTCGCACGTCGTCTTGGCGTCTCTCCTCTTTTTTGGATCTTCTATCTAATGCTGCCATCTTCTTTCCTCCGAGTTCTTCCAGACGTCTCCTAGCATTGGGCAAGTGTGAGTTCAGGTGACGAGCCTTCCTCCAAATGTAAAATAAAGAATGCCCATCTTACGGTGCATAAGCCCTCTGATGACACATGCCCAATCTCAAGCATGCGCAGAAGGCGGAGCTTCCTGAGATATGTGACACAAGTATCCCAGGAGGCTGCAGGTTTCTCCTTCGGAAAGACGGAAGGGAACCTTATTAAAACAAAAACTATATAAAAGGGAAAGCCACCTTTTACATAATGCTGCAAACAGGATAATAAGTCCACTTGTCACTGCCACATCTCATATATTATTTATTGAAAATGGTGACTGGGAAGAATAAATACAACTTTCATTATTAAACAAAGAAATTCTATATAGAGACATTACTACAGTCAGTAATAATAAATCACATACATTGCTGTGTCTGTCATCTCCTCAGGATGGGAAGGGTTTCCATAGAGCTCCATAGAACTCCTGCTGTGTACAACCTTCCCGCCCAGCTCAGAGGATAAATGGCGGCTCCCTCACGGGTGGTGAGGAAGGAGGAGCAATGACAAGCCGAGGCTGAGTGGAGGGAGAAGTTATCCGAGGAAAAGAAGGAGCCTTGAGCCTCCGCGAGAAGCATAAGCCCCAGCTAGGCGTATGCGGTAAAATGGCGGGAGTTACCTCAGCGGTGCCGTGCGGAAGAATCTGTGAGGTAATCAATCCTGTCACTTCCAGGTTGTATGGAGAACCCGCAGCGTGAATAGCCCAGCCCCGAGCTCTGCCCCCTGGCGGCTTCTCTGGGAAGTCCCGTTAGCATGAAAATGACCATCAGTGAGGGGTTTGCACTCTGACAGCTCATGTCACTGAGGTAATAAACTGCCACTAAAATATACATTAAAACAGAGATAAATATATAGAAACAATGGAGAAAGGAATGTAGGAACAAATGCTGAGTTGTTGTTATAGTAACCAATCCAGTTTCAGTTTTTATGGTTGCCAAATCAATAATTCCTTCATATTGTCTCCATTTATTTGTCATGAGACCATTTAGAATGCATTGCATGTATTTATCCTACTTTAGCTGTTTTTACATTATCAGAGACTTGTATGAAGGAAAAACCATCAAATAGACCCAATAACACCGGGGCATTATGCTAACGCAGGTTTTACTGCATGCAACATAAATATCGCAGGTCGGCTATTTATTATTATACAGTATTTATATAGCGCCATCATATTACACAGCACTGTACAAAGTCCATAGTCATGTCACTAACTGTCCCACAAAGGAGCTCACAATCTAATGTCCCTACCATAGTCATATGTCTTTAATACAGTCTAAGGGCAATTTAGCGGGAAGCCAAATAACCTAACTGCATGTTTTTGGGATGTGGGAGGACACCGGAGTACTCGGAGGAAACCCACACAGACACAGGGAGAACCTGCAAACTCCATGCAGATACCATCCTGGCACTTCAAAGGCCGGAGTGCTAACCCCTGAGCCACCGTGCTGCTCATTTTAAATAGCTCTATCAATGCACTGCAGCACCCATGTATGCCTATGTGTTGCAATAAATATTTGGCACTCACTAAAGTGTACCTAAACTTAAAAATAGATTTCACTTTACAAGGTAAAGATTCTGCATGTATTTTTTTAAAGTCCAATACCCTTTAAAAAAAAAAAAAAGGTAAAGCATCACCCCCTAATTCTCAATTGCCTAGGCCAAGCATTTCCAAAGTCCCGCCCGGGGGCCAATAGCGGCCCGTGTTCAGATTTTCACCGGCCTCTGTCATAAAACCAATAATATGCGGCCCGCCAGCATTGTTGACCACAGTATAAGTCACAAGTGTACAAAAAATCTATTTTATATCAACAGCCTTGCAATTATTAGCCTGCTACTCAGCGGCCCTAATCGGCAGGACGGGAGTCCCCATGTGTGCACAGGAAATCCCCTACATCATTATAGTGGGCGTGGTCTGTGCAGGACCCATGCAGACCATGCCCACACTAACACTGGTCAGTGGTTGGCCCCCACACATTTTCACCTCACCAAATCAGGCCCTCTTTGCAAAAAGTTTGGACACCCCTGACCTAGGCGAATGGTAGCGCAGAGCCTCCTGGGATACCTATATCACACATCCCGGTAGGCGCTGGGTGCTTCTTCTGCGCATGCCTGAGCATCTTAGGCATGCGCAGAAAGAGCCCTTTTGACAAAAGGAAAAAAAATTGCAGATCTCACGCATGCGCAGTGAGATCGGCAAGTTTTTTTTCCCACTTATGTCACCGGATCTCGCGCCTGGGTTGGAAGAGGGCGGGGAGTAGAGCTTATTTAAAGCGCTTATTATGCCACACCCCTGAGGACCCATTTAAAATTAATAATGCAATAAAGCTTTACCAGGCATGTAACATGGACTGAAATGTTATTTTAGGCAGTTTACCTGTGTTGTAGCAGTAGTGTGTTTTGATGTGTCAGAAGAACCAATTTTTTGTGCTTTTTACAACACTTTAGAGGGTGTAGGCTGCCCATTCATTTTAAACGCATCATCTAAGATTAGGTTCATTAACACTAAACTAAAACACTAAACTAAAACGGGCCTAAAAATTCCATCACCTATTGTTTGCAACAGCAAAGGCGGCTTTCTTATGTCCTTTTCAGGTCTGAAATTACCATCTGGGTTCCTTTTACTACCTGAATGACACAATACAAAAGCTATGCAACCTCTCGCTGATGTTACCTATTGTTATAAAAGCTTCCCAGTGTAAAATGGTGAAACAGGTAAGGCTGCCACCTTTTGGGAAAAAGATTAGAAAGTGCCAAGCAGGAACTCCGAAATAAATCCATTGAATTTCCATCACAAGAAGATCCATTCATATCCATTGAGGGGATGGACAGCTATGCATTCTATGGAGGGTTGGAATATGGAGCATGATAATGAACTAGGCAAAACTAATCTGCGGGCACAAAGAGAAGCCAAATACATTCCTAATAACCCGATCTATCTGTCAAGGTTCCCCCTCTCATCCAGCACAATAGGTGAATGAATTATTCCAATTGAATCTTTTGTTATGGTACAATTAAACCCCATATCCAGTTATTACATTCTGCTCTGCCTTACCGCCTTCCCTTCACATTGGTATTAAATGATATTTTACATACCTCGTTCTGCTCCATGTGGATTATTTAAAAGCAGTGATGTGCACTCACCTATGGCAAGCAATAAGATTTTAGCTTTTGTGATTTAGAACGTAGACGTCCATGTAATAAATCAGTACAGGTGTTTGAGTTCCAGTGGTAATGCCAAAGCATGCTAAGACATTTTAGGCAATTGTGTGTTTTCAGGTTGTAGTAATAGTTTTTTTCTGTTCCAGTATGACTGCAGCCCTCTGACTGTGCAGCATCAGTACAACAAGGCATGGTTTGACCAGTTTGGTGTGAAGGAACTCAAGTGGCCTCCACAGAGCATGACATTACTCCTACCAATCCTTGGAATAAATTGGAAAACAAATATGGCAGCACAGTGGCTCAGAGGTTAGCACTCTGGTCTTTGCATCAGTAAGTCCCAGGTTGGAATCTCAGCCAGGACACTATCTGTATAGTGTTTGCATTTTCTCCCTGTGTTTGTGTGGGTTTCTTCTGGGTCTTCTGGTTTCCTCCCACATTCCAAAAAATCCAGCTAGGTAAATTGGCTTCCCCTTAAATTGGCCTTAGACTGTGGTAATGACAAATGACTATGGTAGGGGCATTAGATTGTGAGCCCCTTTGAGGAACAGTTAGTGACATGGCTATGGACTTTGTATAGTGTTGCGTAATATGTTGGCGCAATCTAAATACAAGTTAATAATAATTGTGACCCAGGTCTTCTCATCAAACATCAGTACCTGACGTTACAGATATTCTTTTAGCCGAATGGGCAGAAATTCCAGAGATACCTTCCAAAATATCATGGAAAACATTACAAGAAAAGTGGAGGCTGTTACAGCAAAGAGGGCGCAAACTCCATAAACATCTCCCTGACGCTTTTTTATTGGGCTGTAGTGAGTAGATTCTACATGTAGCTCCTCCCCCGAGGAACCAGTTTACTGGGGTTAGGAAGTGGAAACCACAACACAACCTCACCATCAATCAGAACATAGCCTTACTTTACTTTTGAAATAAATACATACTTTTTGGATATGAAAAAAATATCCAGCTATACATATTGCAGTCATTTTAGAAAACTATATAGACAAATCCACTCGCTGATCTGTGCAGTGTCATTCTATATAAAATATGCACATTTTGCTAATTTATGCAGGCGGTGATGATGCGCAGGTGAATAATCTATGCTACAACATTTGTATGCAATCTAACCAAATGTTCTCTCAATTTCAGTCTGTTCACGAATTAATTTGAAAAACAAAAAGGCAATTGCATTTGACATTTACACTTAAACATAAAGCAACCCTGTGCTGTTTTAAAATAAATGGCAAAAGCAAAATAATAAAAAGGATGTCTGAAAACAGAACGGGGACATTGTAGAGAAATTAAAATGTGGGAATAAAAGTCAAACGCAGCTATGGCAGTTTTGCTGCTGTCAGATTGAACTACTTGTTGGTATGAACCTTATTTGTAACACACTAAGATCCCAATGATACTAATGGGATTATGGGCAGCAAGTGGTTAAATCTCTAGGTAGCAAAGAGATTTAATCACTCATGTAGCCATAAACTAAATCTCCCTTTTTTTGGCCCAAGTGCATTGAGATGGGCACGGCATCAAAGGTTTAGATGGATGGCACAAAAGCTTTTGTTAGACAGATCTTTAACCACTGCCAATAAGCCAATGACTTGGATATTAAATGTAATGAATCTTCAGTGAGAGGTGTCATACAAAGCTACAAAACAGCCAATTAAATTGGAGTTGGTTTTATTTGATATGGGTTACCACTTAACAGACATTTTTCTTTTATATTGAGCTACCTGCTGCATTGAAAGAACACAGATCACGCATCACTATACAATGGGCATCTAAATGTCAAATTGTGAGGATTACCTCCACTATTTGGGGCAGGACAAGAGATGAACGAAAAAAATGTTTACAGATCCAGGAAATAACACTTCTGGAAGGGTCGGATTCTGCAGATTCTTCAGCTAGCAGTTTCACTTACAATCCATAGACTTCTATAGACCTGGTTGATAAATAGGTTTACCAGTCTTATAGAAGTCTACAATGCACATACAAGGACAGAATGGCACTGGATATACACAAACCAGCCGCTAGATTTGGGCAAGTATAAATTTATGGAGGGGGAAGGTGATTACATTTTGCTCAGGTGAAGGGGGCATGTATTCTTCCCAATGGTCAGCAATGTAACAGGAATTATTCCCACTGACCACCACACAAATATACTGTGAGCTGTGGATATAATAATTATAGAAGGGGTTCTCTGAAGACCTAAAAGTTATTTGAAGGGTTCCCCCATGTAAAAAGGTCAAGAAACGTTACCAGGATAAAAGTATTTTCACCAACATTGCAGTTATCCTGTGTCCACTGAATCAAACTAGACCACATCACCTATCTGCATAGTCATGCTTTCTACTAACTCTGAGGAATTGATCCTTTGCAATCCCAGAACACTGCAGACTGATATCACTGGCCACCAGGGTGTTAGTCCAGAAGGGCTACCTTAAGGTCTTTCAGCAATTCTTGACACTGGCGACATAATTGCCTCAATATCACCAGTCTGACATAGTCCTAAGTAAAGAAGAAAGCAGCTGTGAGTTCTGTGCCTCTGATTTGAAATTTGAATATGAATTTCTCCACAGTGCCTATCGCTACACAGCAAAATGAAAGCCTATTTTAACGTACTTGTACCTCTTGTTCAGAATACGTTAATTCTTCAACTTCATCATTTCAGCCCATATTCACTTTAACAAGACATGCAAGCTTGATGAAGAAGCTGTTTTACATCAGGAGAAAATTAGTTTTAGCTTTTTTGATCATACCTATAAAATCCATCTTGCCATCATGGGAATAAATTAGGCACAAGGATTGTTGGTCTTCCTGTCCTTTTTTATTGTGTACCAACTAACGAGGGAGTTGTTCGGTGAGATAATAGCATATATATGGGGCTTTTAAAGCTTTCTCGGGGGAAGAGAATGGCACAATTTACCTGTGTTTATGTAGATAAATTGCCTGCATCCATTTTAAAGGAATCTAGGGTCTGCTCTTTTTCCATTCTTTTTGTAGCGCGGCCATTAAGTAATCTCTCATTAGCCAAGCATCAGTTGATGTCACAATTTTTCCTCTGGGAAGCATATTTGATGGTAGCGAACATTTACGTTCATTTGACGCTTCTAGTGACATTATAAAAGCTTGCCTTAATTTGTTCATCCTTTCAGAAATATGGTTACTCATTATTTGGATGACACACACACACAGCCTCCCATTTCTCTTCTCATTGTATAACATAACAGCAAACAATTATGTGTATGGCACATAGGTATTGTTTTACGGTGTTCTTCTGTTGCTGGTTTACTTAAAGATTGATTTTTTATTTTGATTTAAAGTGAAAGCATGGGAAGATAATAAAAAGTAAGGGATGGTTTTCGAAACCTGTTCTCTCTGTTGACACCAACGGCCTGTTTCTACTGTGACAGAGAGCTGTATTGAAAATGCTACATGTTGTTATTTTCATGACTGTGGAATAACAGAAACCGGCGAAGCTCCTCCTACACCAATTTACCTAATCCTATTGCCCTAATAAAGAGACAACCCATTTTGTGGTCAAATGGCCCGCAGGCCAATTATTATCAAAATTATAATTTACTCTTAAACATTTAACTCTTAAATTTCACGTTGACATGCCATTATCATAACATCAAAATAACATAATACAACATAAAACATAATAATATAATACCAGATTCAAACTCAATATCTTCCCAGGTTGCTGGACCTCGAAGGCATTTACCACATCAAATGGGATCTGCGCTAACACATTATTGCCACTCCCAGCCGCACCATCACCCAGCTCGGGAAAGATATCAAAAACCACTTGCAGCCTATCCCACACTTGAGCTTAGTTCACCTCATTTTCAGACCATTCAGGAGACTCCACACAAAGATGGGTCCCCACTCCATTGATATTGACACCAAAGAACACTGGTCTCAAAGACCTCAACCGTAGACCCTTCCCCAACCATTACCCACAATACTGTAACCCAACCTCTGCCACAACCCGAGGATGGGAAGCTCACACTAGCTCAGCTAAAATTTCTGATGACCTCACCTCTTTGACCTCAGTCCCCCCCTCCCACTAATCATCAAGCTGACCATTCTAAAACCCTTGCCTGTCTGCTCTGCTGTTCTCTCAGTCATGCAGGTCCTCCTCTATGCTCCCCTAACATGCAAAGTGTGCTGTTGCAAAAGGACCTCAGATCCCCCTTAGCGAATTGGGGGCCCCAAGTCAGTTCAACGGGAGGGCTCAAGTCAGTTCTGCACTGTTGGCTATGTCTGCCTCTGCTTCTCCTCCTTTAGGTTCAATCTTAAACCTAAAATCTGTGCCATCCCTATTAGCCATGAGCAAATGGCAAAACCAAGCATAATGTTTATACTGCATTTGCCATACATGAAAATGTTTCAAAAAATAAATATACATAAAATAAATACATATAAATAATCATAATAAAAAAAAACACCTTGCACAGCTGCATCTGTTTAATCCATGCACAGCCTCTGCATAATCAAATACCTCTTTTCTAACTAATGTTCAGCACCTAAGGTACCATAAAATGTCCATGTTTTAATAATTACTGTAGATAAAATCCAAAGTTCATAAAGGTCTCACATCAATCAGAATTGTCTAGAGATAAATCCAAAGGGTCTTTATGCACAGCAGTAGCCCAATAATTTAAATCATTTCATGTGGATACAGGAAAGGCTGCAATTGTAATATTCAGAGCTTGATATACCATTGCACACGGATTACATTTAGGGCTTTATAAAACAGCGAATGATACATTCCCCGAAAGATTCCCTGGTGAAAATCAATCACTGCCATTGAAACACATGGACCTGGAAGATTCTACACCTGAAAATGTTTTAGGGAATGTCAGATTCCTTGTTTTATAAACAAAGCTTTTAGTGTCTACTTTTACTCCACGATCACTTTTCTGACTTTTACATTTATGTTTGTGTTTTATGTGTGGTGATTCTGCGTTCCCAATTAAAGGTTATATATGTCTTTTTAAAGTCAGGGCATCAGAAAGGATCCTGCTAGGTGCAAATTTTACTGTATATTAGATGGAGACCGATTGTTGCAAACGTGACATACCTGGCCTTTGCTTTTAAATGGATGAATTCTGGTACATTGAACGGTCAGGAGAGTTTTTTTTTTATTTTTGGTTGCTTTTTTTTTAACAAAAAATAGAACATCTAGAAGGAGAGGCAACAAACGAATTATTATTAATTTCAGTAAAATATGATAGCAATAGTTCTAGACAAGTTCAACTGAACTTTAAACATAACAAGGTATACATTATAATATGAAATGACGTTATAAAGAAAAGTTATTAAGGGAATGCGACTGTCTCCTTTCCAGACACATTTTGACGTATGGCTTCTTCAGGGGAGCATAGAGACATTAGCTGGTAGTGTTACTGAATAGTGGGGTTAGATGGGTAAGTATGGCATTCCTCAAGGGAAAGATTGATACTTGGAGTTGTGAGAAGTTTCAGAATGCAGAAGAAGAGCTTATATTGAGTAATTAGGTATGGTATATCGATCAATCTATCATGAATGCTGCAGCCAGACTCATCCATCCTTCCCTCCGCTCCTCTTCCACTGCATCTCTTTGTAGTTCTCTCCACTGGCTTCCATTTCACCTTTGAATCAAATTTGAGCTCCTGTGCTTTGCCTTCAAATCCCTACACAGTTATTGTCCCACTTACCTTTCTGACTTGGTAAAAAAATACTCCCCCAGCCGCTCTCTCCGCTCCTCCAATGACCTACTAATGACTTCCTCACTCATAACCTCATCACACGCACGGCTCCAAGACCTTTCTAGAGCTGCCCCGACTCTCTGGAATGGTCTTCCTCGTCCTATTCGGCTTGCTTCTACTTTCTGCTCATTTAAAAGGACGCTCAAAACCCATTTTTTCAAACTTGCCTACCCGTCTTCTTCTGTCTTTTGAAACCATCACTACTTCCCACTACTACATATCTCCCATCCTATTGTGTGTGAAATTCCCCCACCTACTAGACTGTAAGCTCTTCAGGGCAGGGTTCTCGCCTCCTGTATCACTGTCTGTATTAGTCTGTCATTTGCAATCCTTATTTAATGTACAGCGCTGCGTAGTATGTTGGCGCTATATAAATCCTGTTTATTATTAATAATAATAATAATAATAATATTATATGTGAGGCTTCCATTGATGAGAATCAACAACAATATTATATATTGCATCCCATTATATTTATATATATCCCATCCTTTCATTATTCTTAATTTGGATCTATTTTCAGCAGTTGCTTCATTTGCCAATAGCAACAGACATTTCTTTGAGGCATCAAGAACATCTCCTCTTGGCATTCATGTGATTCTTGTTACTTTGGCTAGAAGCAGTGAGATCCAGCTATTAACAATTTAGGACTGATTTATAACGGTTTCTGCCATAGGTGAATAGTGGAATAAGCTATTCCGTACACTAACAGATGAGGTTACTTGTTAGACTGCAATGAACATAAAAAAGATTTGTCTTTTGCTCTGCGCACATTTCCTTTGCAACAACTGTCATTTTAATGACCAGTAAATCTAGGGAGGCAAAGATGATACTGCTGACCAGGATTTCAGCTGTTCATTTGATGTCTTTGACTGGGAAGGATAAAAAAAAGGCCCTTAATGCACTACAGAATCCACAAAAAAACCCAAAAAAGTTGCAATACAAAAGGGATGCCTTCTAATATTATCTTGGACAGGTAGGGCATATCACAGTTCCATTGCCATGTGTATAAGTGCTCATCCTGTAACTGTGATTACAGGGCAGCTGGCCTCATGCCTTGACCCTAGCAGAAAGGCAATTACTCCTTAATGAGGGGAGCGGGCCCTCTTTTATTCAGGAGCAAGTGTTTGCCACAAGGGACAGCTTGGGTAAGTGCTTAGGGGTAGCCAGCAAGCCCCCTGTAATAGCGATTAATGGAGGAGGATTTATTGTTTCCATCCTGATTTGGGCAGAGTAAGAAAAGGTCAAAACTCCTATGAAGCTATTTGTTTTCTTGCAGTGCACAAATTAAGAGAAGGATTAGAGACCACTAATGCATCATTTTATGTGCATGCATTTCCATACCATACAAAAACGTATACATTGTCTAACCCTTTCCCAAATAAAAAAAAAGTCAATTGATAAATGTTTCCACCCAAGATTTACACACAAATTGGAAAAGATTGTAAAAGTTGTGCAAATCTTTTGTGAAAACAATTTTCATTTTTTTTTAATCACCTAATTTCCATGCATACAGACATACAAAAACTTTGCAAATGGTCTAACCCCCTTCCCACGCCAAAATTAAAAAAAAAAAGAATGTTACTATTACAAAAAGAAGTCAGTTAAAAATGTTTCCACCCAAGATTAACACATTTTACCACATTAATTGAGATGGAAAAAATGTGCAAATCCATTGTGAAAACATATAAATAAACTTGTTTCAGTGTGCTTTTAGAGCCAGGAAATTATAACACATATTATAAATACTTCTTGTGTTTATACATTTTTCAATTACCTTTCTCAGATGCATGTGTAGAGATGGGAAAATCTACTCAGAAGACAGAACTGCAAAATTAAACCTAATGCCAAGAAGCAGTGATATGCTTCACTGGTGCACCTAATTTGCTCCAATTAGCCAGTAAAAGAGTCAAAGGAACCACTTACAGATCTACTTCCAGGTCCCTACATAGGAAGTTTACATCATGGGAACTGTGATATTTGGTTGCCATTGGGAATCCTGCTTTTAACAGCACAGAAAGATATGGGTAAACTTTTTCTCCTTGTTATAGTGGCGTCTTTGGAATTCAGACTTCTTTTTTTTTGGTTGGGGGTAATACTCCAAACACAGAATATAGTGGGACACAATTTATTATCCAGATAACTTGATCAGGTGTGTGTTTGTGTTTACCTCCTTGGCTTGGGGCACATTGGCAGCAATTCACTATTTAATTCACTTTCAAACAAATATTTAGCATATACTGAATAACACAATCCATTTTTATTATATTTCTTTGCAGTCCATTTGATTTTGGAGTTTTTCAGGCATTACCTTTCCAATTAAAACTGCAGCCCCTGTCATTTTACAAAACTTTAATTAAAAAAAAAAATCTCTTATTTGGTATATAGTTGTCTGGATGTCTTCTGCACACTGGATGCCATCAGAAATCTAATTTCCTGCTTATGTGATTTGCAAGCTGCTCATCATAGAAATTAGTACTGAGATAGAAGTCAGATTTTAGGCACCCTCTGAGAAAGGCTTTAAAGAGGTCAGTGCAGTTTTCTTCATTCCAGCACTGACATCACTCAGCTGTTCATGATGAAGGTTCAAGCTCCCATTCACAAAGCTAAAGTAACATAAAGGAGCAAACAACATTTTCTTTAATAAAAAGAGATGTAAGGTATGGTGCACACTAATGCAAATAATTTCCATGTGGAAACCTGTGCATTAACACCACATACAGAAAATGATTGCACTGGTTTCCTATTCATTAAGGGCACCTAATGCATCTAAACAATACACTACAGTGCAGTGGAGTGTATGACCATGTGCTACATTTGTGTGCAATATACTTCCCTGAACAGCCTATTAAAATAAATGTCCTACTCTAAAGAAACACACACCAAAGTGCTGAGTTTTTACAGTTGAGCACACATCCAAAAGGCCAAAAATGCATGAAGGCTTGTTCAGACTGATATCAGCTACATTGTAATCAGCCACCTACAGCTGCATACACTTTTGTCAATAACATTCATTTGGTGTGTACAGATGTTTAGGGATTTGTATGGCTTGTTTGTTAATTTTAGCAAGAGACAACCAATAGCCAGAAGCTGCAAGAAGGTAGGATCCAAAATCCTGATAACAGCCTATGAAAACTGCCCCCTATAAAATAATCCTAGAGTGTGGGGAAATTGGTTAATCATCAGTTGGCAGGCTGTTAACCGCACTGTACAGTGGCATCTAAATGGTGAAAATCCATCAGTGTGAACAAGCCCTTCACTCTGGAGGTACCACTGGTGTTATATGGTACCATTTATTCTGAATGGCTTCCCAATACATCTTTCCAGCTTATCTGTATATTGTGCATCACACTGTGCTGCAGTACTGAAAAATTCTGCATGCACAATTTTTGATCTGTAATGTCCACGGAAAATGAATATTCTTTATTAGCTTTGTCAATAAAGCCAGAATAGTAAATGTGCCAGAGCTTTATCTTGCACTCTGTAGTGGATTGGAATAAAGGGAAATTTTCAGTGAAAATGAAGATTTATTTACCAGTGGAGTGTAGGTTGTTCACTTAGCAATTTTAATCACTCCGGGCTGTCTGTGTACAATGTTTTAGGGTTGATTGCAAATGCAAGAACCTTGGGGACCAAATGCATCTTAAAACCAAAAAAAATGATCATATTTGTTGGTGAGAGGCACTAGAAATTAACTGGTTAACATCCATTTTGCTAGTGACAAGTTAGTTGTGTGTATTGTTTATCTCTTTCTGTACCGCACATCAAGCTGCAAAATGAGGTCAGGATGTTTCTGTTCAATTTTACGAGCAGCAGTGGATGCGATTTTCGGGAGTGATATCTATGTACTTTATTTACCGATCTGGGAGAAAGTCTGCACGTGTTGGAGGCAGTTGCTTGAGCCTAGGTGACAGTCACTAATGAGGGGACATTACTTTAATCTTTCTGCTGAGCTCACGGCTTCTTGGAGCCACACACAGTCTTGTTGACTTGCAGTACGTTAATGTAGGTTGCCTCTATGGAGGGCCCCTTAGCGTTACAGTTAAGTGGAAACGAGGGCAAGGGATACAGATGCAGCATAAGACATCATCCATTTTATGTGCTTAGGAGGGAAAAATCTGGAAAAAATTTGATCTGTGTTATAGTGTTCGTTAAGCCTGCTGTGTCATTTCATAATGGAGCTACCATAGGCCTTGGGCACAATCCATCCGGCAGGGGTGGCATATGTGAAACTATGGGGAACCATGGAAGTGTGAATTAGCCCTAAGGGTATCAAGGCTGTTTAGTGCCACCTTTTAGTTTTAAAAATATTTTTCTTTTAGTTTGGTGGTGCAGAAATAAAAGAAACCAATATTGTAAGCTTTCAGTTAAAGTGTATGTATAGCAGTAACAAAATAAAAAAGGCCTTATAACCTATCAGTTTTTCCTGCGCTTCTTTTTCTGAAAACACAACAGAAAAATAGAGGAAATTCCAAAAAAATTAGTTGTCTCTGAAACAAGTGACCTCAAAAGACCTTCTTTGTCTGGTTCTTGAGATGGCTGTAAAATTTTGAATTTCCCATCACTTTCAGAGATGGTAGTCACCAGTACATTAAGAAAGATGTAATCTATCTATCAGACCTTTATTAGCCAAAAGGGCTCCTTTTGTACCCGTCCGACTAAAAAAAAAAAAACTATAAAGCAGTTCCTTTATCCACCTATTCATTGTACCAAATTTCCTATTTTCCCTCTAATCCAGAGCGGTAGCCTTTGTCAGGGTCTTCAGCATTCTAAGCTTCCACTAGTTGAATGTTTGTGCCCCTCCTGCATGCTGTGGTCCATCCTGCAACCCTTATATCAGTGCAGAGGATAAAACCAAAGATGAAACGGGAATTGGGGTCCAAATAGAGAGCACAGATCTACTTAAAGTTAATAAAAACTGTTTTTTTTTTTTTTTTTTTTTTTTTTTTAAGCGGCAGGTTGAGATCTTGTTTGGCTATCCCATGTAGGTAAGTAGCGGGGGCTTGTTTTAACCCTTGGAGTTGGGTTTTGTGAGGGTTGGGCCCTGGAACTGGACTGCACAGTGATCAAAGAGTGGTCATGTGTATTTTTGTAGCTGACAAAAGCGATGTACAGAGGGAAATTGGTATGGTGACCTTTATAGAATATGCAGGATAACACGGTGTTAAAGTCGCTAGACTCCTCTCTGGGAGATTACAAGATCCCTGGGAGCTTTGAAGTCAAGGCAACCCTATTACAAATCAATGACTAATAAGATACAACTCTGCTACTTTCTAAATAAATAGGGAATAAGCGCTCACCATGCATATGACATCCCATATGTAGCATAACTCTACGAGGGAGGGCTGACAAACCCTGATGTCATTTATGCCACCATATATCTCTTCATCCCACCATTTTCAGTGAGAGGTTTGGCCTTACTTTATTAGCTATATTGGGAAGTTGGAGTTAATATCTAAATATGGTAGGTGTATTTATTATCTGTAGGTGGGTGGCAATGCACCATCTGAATAAGCCGTGTTGGCTCCCACTCACATTAACACATATAGCTGTGAATAGGAATAACATTTTCTCGGCATATTATCCTATGCACATTTTTTTTCCCACTGAACATAAATGAAGTTAAAATAAACGGCAGTTATAAATAAGATTTATTTCCTGTGTAAGGAGGAGGACAGTCTTCGTCGCAGGTTACATAAATGAGACAAAATGCAGAACCTGTCAGAACACTCTGTTCCTGAAACCAGCATTCTTTCTTAATTTTCCCAATAGTCAGCTCTGATTAATGCAGATTTGTACAGCATATCAATAAAATATACTCCCAGGTTATGCAGAAATAAAAAGATTTGAAAAATGAATGTGGGAGGCACACATTATTTATGAGCAAGAAATAAAGAGATCCGCCAGCACAGAGGGAACATGACAGTAATTATTAAATTCTCTAACCTTTTCTAAATTGTGCACTAAATTCTTAAAGGGATACTCGCACCTTTCTAATAAATGGAAGTGTGTCACTGCAGGTCATAGCCGGTCCTTGTTTTACACCTTGTTGACAGGCTAGCTGAAGCTATTGTTGATGACTGGAGGTTGATGATGTTGGAACAGTTTTACCTAAAAATCCTTGTCAGGTCTCAATGAATTTGAAAAGTCCGGTCCTTGCAATAAAGGAAAGAATATTCTCTTCTGGCTCATTTTTCCCACCTTGTCTCTGCTGCACCCACTAAAAACTATTTGTCATTCTTCAGTATTGTTGGATGCCCGTGTCCCCTTCCATTTGTTAGTTCCTCCCTTGGACACCTATGAAACTGAAGTACTTTGTTATGTAGCAAGAGTGAAAGAAAGCAGCATGTAAAGGAAATATACATCTGTAAATCTTGGTAGTGTTAAATACCGAAGAGGCTTTTAGAGGTTGTCATGTTAGAGTGTAGGAGAAACAGTTGGTTTATAAGTAAATATACTCTTTGTTTGGTATTTTTGCACTTGGGTTTTCTTATGTTTTAAAACCGTAAAACATAAATGTAAGTGCATTGCCACACCATGCTTGTAGAATGCATTTGTACAGGACCATTTGTTCACAACTAGTTATTCCTGACAGCCCCCAATGCTCATTAACACACCAAACCGTACCCATGCCCCTTATGTTGACCCCTGTATTGCAGTGCTTTAGGGAAAAATTATTTGAAGCATGGGTGTGCTAAAGGATTCAAATCCGATGGATGGAAACATGCAGCACTACCTATGCCAATGTATTAAACAAGCTGATATAGTGGTAGGTAAAATGGAGGCTTTACATTGTGTGTCAGCTTGACAACACACATCATATCTCAGTCTAACTAGCCTTAACCAGCCATTTAACATTTCAGTGCTAGAGACTTGCAATACGCTGAAGATTTAGCATCTGACTGCTAAATAATTGTAATAGAGCTTAAAGTATACATGTACTGTATTCATGTTGAGCAAGGAAAGAGATTCAAAAATTCATTAAAATTGCCTTCCCCTATTAATATTTACTTAATTCAATTATCTGCCCCATGCCACCCCATTACACAGAGCACTCAAGCCTGGTAATTGTCTGCCCGGGGCACTCAATCATGCAATATATCATGGTAAGAAAGGGAGGTTCTCCTGTACCCAAAAGTACCAGGTATTTAATACCAGGAATGGCATGAGCGGTGAAAAGCATTAACTTAAGTGAAGCTGTTCCTTTGTCCTGCGTTGGCAATTAAAACCAGGTACCACTAACTAAGTATTGTTCAATGCCTTCCCTTTCCAACGTTTCAAACCTGAGCCGATTGTGGCCTGGAGCCCTACTGAAACTCAACTGCCCTCCATAAAACATAGATTTTGCACTTTGCACTTCAAGTTATTAATGCAAAGACTTGATATACAACTTGGAATATAGGGCTGTGGGATAAGAAAGATTTATAACAGCAGGCAAGAATAGAAAGGTCATGAGTCTGAAGAAATGGACGTAGGACCAGTCTTGCTGATCCCCTTCATCACCAGAGCGTGTGACAAGTTTGTATCCAGATAATCTCCAGTGCGTCGTGATGACAAATCTGCTCCATTTCAGGCCTCCTCAGGGAGCACACACAGGAAAAATGAACAGTGCTTTTTCTTCTGGGATGCTGTCTTCCTGGGCACTGCTTATATGCTTCATTATACACCAGATATCTGCATTATTTCTCGTATTGAGCTGTGATGGAAGAGTTTTTCTATAAGCACAGACAGGTAGACACACAAACCCATGATAGGGGAGTTTGTCTACCTTTATTTCTCATTCTTATATGGAAAAGGAGCTGAGCATTTGTGCCCCAAGGGACCTTCACTTGCAATGGAACTCTATTGCAATGGAACTAGAATTCCAGCTTCTTATTTCTCCCATGCTCACATAAAAGCTTCTTACTTTTCTCTTGGGGGAGCCTGAGAGGGCCAGAAGGTTCCATCAAACTGGCTTCAGGAGACCAGACCCCAGTAAGGATGCTTTTCTTTTTTAAGAAAAACTGTAGAAGAAACATGAGGACCGCGTTTTGTAATATTTGCCTGGCTGTCTTGCAGGTTTAAGTTCTGGGTTACCAATTGAAAATAAGTGGCATATAAATATGTGTACATCGGTGGCCTGATGAAACTGATCGGCATACTTGTTACAACTAAAAATGTAATCTGCGACGTTTGAAAGCCAGAACATGCAAAGCAACTTGGATTCACACCAAATCCAGCAACAGCAGCTTATATATTCCTTCTATATTTCTTTCATGTGATATTAAGATTGTTACAGGAATGATGGCAGCACTGCGGTTTTAAAGGTGGAGATTAAGTGATTGTTAACCTCCTGGGCATTTCACTGATATCTGGATTTCTGTACCAAAAGTGGTACACTTTTTTTTTAAATTGTAGACCTGGCCAAACAAGGGTCTAGTTAGATATCCTGAATATAATAAAGTTTGAAACACACAATCATGTAAAAAAAATAACTTTAATGATAAAATTAAAACTCACCAAAATATGTCCAAAATTTATTAAATATAATAATAAACTTTTAAAAAAATATATATAAAACATAAAAAAAAAATCCAATACAAAATAATTTGAATTTCCCGCCCCCCCCCCCGCCTGCACCGACGCATGCACTGACGTCACCGGGAAACCCCGGAGATCGTCACTTCACACGCCGGGAGACAGAAGAGAGGAGACGTCTCCGGAGAAGCTCCAGGGACAAGGTAAGTGTTTTTTTTTTTTTGTAATACAATTGTCATACAATGTTGTATGTCAATCACATTGCACTGTAACGCTTGTTTCTATTTTTAGCTAACCTGAACTTCGGGGTAAACAATTTCAGCAAATTTTCCTACCCAGAACTAGGCTCGGGTAACCGCCCAGGTGGTTAAAGCATGATTTATAACAATAATATTATTATGTAATTATTTTTTAGAAAAAGCAGCCTATAATCCTAAATTCGATTTAGTATGAGTTCCGGTAAATCAGGGCTGAGATCGGCTCCTTGGGGCTCTGTCTTTCACCCAGTCAGAAGCGTTCATATGCTAACATGGGGCATGCTGATAGCAAGATTGAGCGGTGATAACCTTGAGATGGGCTCCTCAGCCTATTGCTTTTTATTTCCCTACCTAGCCACAGGTTTGCAGAGGGACCTATAAGTGGTACCTAATTCTAGCAATAAAACATCAGGTCTCTATTTATTAATATTTTCAAAGCAACTGCAAATTGACTCAGCAGATTGCATGGGTCATGATAAAGTAGGCTGCATCACTTTGACTTAATCACATTTGTGGAATAACAAAAGCTTCAGATGTAATAGCACAAAGCATCCAACTGTGACCCATCTTTCACTGCACTGACTACATCAATCCGAAAAGTGCTACAAATTACTAGACTTTATTGTCTCTTTGCACTGACCTAATAAAAATGTATATCTAACCCAATTCTATAGGGAGTGGAATTGCCCATGGGGTAAAAAAAACCCATATACAGCAACAAGAGACATCGCCACCTACTTTAGAGAGAAAATTGACAAAATCAGACATGATGTCCCTGCTCACCCGGCCACTCCTACAACATCCACCCCTTCCACCAGTAAATCATCACTTGCCTCCCTCAGCCCTGCTACTGTGGATGAAGTCTCTTCTCTCATCCTCTCCATCTACTACCTGATCACTTCATCTACAAACCTCTTCCTTTCTACTGGTATCTACCCCTCCGCTTTCAAACATGCCATAATTCTCCCTATCCTGAAAAACACCCTCACTAGTCCCCTCCCTACCTTCTAGCTATCAACCTATATCCATATGTTTCCAAACTTCTTGAGCGCCTTGTGTACAAAAGACTCACCAATTACCTGAGCACTAACTCTCTCCTTGACCCTCTCCAGTCTGGTTTTAGAGCTGCCCATTCCACCGAAACATCCCTTACTAAAGTGGCCAATGACCTCATCAGAGCTAAGTCTCAAGGCAACCTCCTTTCCTATGCTTTTGACACTCTTGATCACCCCCTTCTAATACAAATCAGGCACTCTATTGCTATCAGTGACACTGCTCTCTCTTGTTTTGCTTCCTATCTGTTCACCTTTGATTCTGCCCTCTCATTTACCCCCCATATTCAAAAACGTTTCCAGGTCCTGCCACTTTCACCTACGCAACATCTCCAAAATCCGCCCCTACCTGTCCCCAGAGACCACCAAACTCTTTGTACATGCTCTTATCATCTCTCGTCTGGACTACTGTAACCTCCTCCTCTCTGGTATTCCACTAACCCGACTCTCCCCTCTACAATCTATTATGAATGCTGCAGCCAGACTCATCCATCCTTCCCACCGCTCCTCTTCCGCTGCATCTCTTTGTAGTTCTCTCCATTGGCTTCCATTTCACCTTAGAATCAAATTCAAGCTCCTGTGCTTTGACTTCAAATCCCTCCACAGTTCTTGTCCCACTTACCTTTCTGACCTGGAAAAAAAAATACTCCCCCAACTGATCTCTGCGCTCCTCCGATGACTACAATTGACTTCCTCACTCATAACTTCATCAGGCGCATGGCTCCAAGACTTTTCTAGCGCTGCCCCGACTCTCTGGAATGGTCTTTCTCATCCTATTCGCTTGCTCCTACTTTCTGCTCATTTAAAAGAGCATTCAAAACCCATTTTTTCAAACTTGCCTACCTTTTTCTGTCTTTTGAAACCGCCACTACATATCTCCCATCCTATTGTGTGTTAATTCCCTCACCTCCTAGATTGTAAGCTCTTTTGGGCAGGGTCCCCTCCTCCTGTGTTACTGTCTGTATTTGTCTGTCATTTGTAACCCCTATTTGATGTCCAGCGCTGTGTAATATGTTGGCGCTATATAAATCCTGTTTAATAAAAATGAGGCCATTTTTTAGAGGGGCCAGAGAGTTAATAGATAAAAGAATAATTTTATGAACTGTATAACAAGTTTTTTTCAGTGTCTGTATTGTGTGCAGAAGAATAATAATTTTTGGATTCTGTTGCTCTCCATGTAAAATGTATGGCCAGGACCCTGTAAAGGGAGGGAGCTAGGCATAGGGCAAGCATGCCTGTGCGGAAAGGCTGAGCAGAACAAGATAGGGTTACAGAGGGGTGGGGAGGTTAAGGGGAGTTCAAGGTCGGATTGGTGGTGAAAGGTAAATAAGGGGTGGAAAGTAGGGTATGGTTTAAACAGTGGGAAAAACTAGAAAGAAGAGAAGGTTAAAATCTTAAATTAGTTTTGGGACAACCCCATTACATCAGAAATTATATAAAAGAATAGGCAATAGGCAGGCGCTTTTTGGCATACAAATTGATTCGTATTTACTTCAAGTTGGAACAATATCAAATGCAAAACCATAAATAACTATATTGCAGAAAGCACAAGCAGTTATAGCTATACTGCAAACAATTTTTAGTGTACAAACATGGCCGTAAACAGAGCATTGACTATATTAGTCCTATTTTAGTGATCACATAAAGTACCATCATCTCCGAACCTGATGCATTTCGCCAATTGGCTTTCTCAGGGCACTCTTAGAGACTTTTAAATTTGATAAATGATTACTTGGTCATACTGATAGAGAAGACAAGGATAAGAGGAGAGATACTTTTTTGCATATGAAGGTATACAGGGGGTTAGTAGGCTTTAGGTTGCCACTATAATGACTCACAGGAATAATGATAAGAAGGGTAATTTCCAGGTTTTATATTCTATTTGATGTTTCCACAGGTGAAGATTGGCCAGGAATCCTGGTAACTGCTGACAGCCTGTTATGGTTGGTTTACATGAGGGGTGGCAGTTTGAGGTCCTCGAGGGCAATGCGTTGAGAAGGTAATGGGGTGGTTGGAGAGCCATCTCTGGTAGGGGGTTTGCAGCAAGTGGTTGATAATTGGCATGTGGATAATGTGCGCAATTGATATCGTTCCCGAGGTGGTAGAATTGCGCCTGGTATATCATTGAGGGTACAGATCCTCTGTTGATGGTGATAAAATAGGCAATGCCTTGGAGGTCTTGCAAACTGATTAGTGTTAGGCGGGTTTTAGTGTTATAATGTTGTAATGTAATAATGTTAAAGGTGATGATAAAATGTAACTGTTTTAATATTGATAATAATTTTGTAATAAACAGCCATGAGGCCATTCATACCATACCATATTCATATACCATACCGTATGCCATATTCATACCATGAATGTATGTGTGAATACATGAATCTATAGAGGTTAAAGAAGGCTGCTGCCTGCATGAGCTCTGAACTGCCGCAGTCATGTTGTTAGCCAGATAAGAAATAAGGATAAATCTCTTTAACTGACTGAAGAAAGCAGTGAAAAGATGAAAAGTAATGAGCAAACGCTTTTAATTTTTCAGAGGTTTAGATTTTCGAAACATTAATTGTAACTGATAAGGGCAGTGCCCATGCATTGACATCAAATAAGAACAACCCTGGAGGAAAGACAATAGAAAAATTTTGAATTCATACAGTGAAGAAATATCTATGAATACAAACATATGTTAAAGCATGAAAATGTATGCATTTCACTCAACACTTTTGCATGTGATTTAATTCCCAGCATGCAATGTCGTTTTACAAAAATCAGCCTTGTTATAATCACATTTGCATGCAATTTAGAAGGATTTTGATGTGAAGAAACTGAAAAAATGTTGAAGAAATTCTCTGGATTTTACGTCTGTGTACTGTGAATTGCTTCACTACAGTTGAAGAAGGAACTCATAAATTGGACAGGGATGCTAAAGTAATTCATTGAAGGACATTCTCAGAGGCTCTGATGTGGTCATGTTAGGCTCTGTGTTCCCATTGTATGTAACTGTTGCAGGTTCTGGTATCTGCCTTTTAGAAGACCTCTTTCTTGTACAGACCTTTCATGTATTAAAGAATGAAACCCCTGGCAAACTCAGAGAGAGAGCTCACATCGTTATAACAAGGTGTCCCATAAATCAGCAGTGGCTGTAATATATACAGTCTGCGGTTTGATTTCCTAATTAAATCTGCCATGTTTACATAGGCCAAATTGATGCAAATGAAAATATTTGCTCTTCCCTATTAAGTTAATTGCATCTTGTTACATAATTCCCTGTGCCTCCCATGTGCACAAGTGGTGGTTTGTGTCCTAGGGTAATGCTACAGAGCCGTCAAACACTGTACGTTTTAATATCGCTTTTTGGGTTAATGAACTTACGGTTTACACCAGTTGTGGTAAACTTTTTTTATATAGGGGGCCTCAAGTGTGGCCTTCGATATCTCTTGAGGGCTACATATTTTTCATCTATGGAATGCTGCAGAACATTTTGAGAGATTGTTGAGTCACTACAGGTGTGGTTGAAGCAGCCTTTCCCAACCTTTTTACCCCGACAATGCTTTGGCATCATGCACAACCAAATAAAGGTGTGCTACAGGTGTGGTTAGATCCTGTGAACATGTTACTGGTGTGATTATAGACAATAGACTTCATGCTACAGGTATGGGTGGGCTGGGGACATACTGCAGGCATCATTAGAGACCACAGCCATGCTACAGGTATGGTTACAGACTGTGGACATAAAAAAGATATGAGTAGAGACTGTGGACATTCTACAGGTGTGTTTGGAGACTATAGATATGCTGTTAAGGTTGGGGACATGCTACTGGTGCATTTGCACACTATGGGTATGTGACAGGTATGTTTATAGACTAATACTGCTGCAGGTGTGTTTGGAATCTTTAGCTATGCCACAGGTTTATTGTAAAAGTTGATGTAAAAGTTGTACATGCTACTGGTGCATTTGGTGACTATGGATATGTTACATGTATGTTTGTAGACTGGACGTGCTATAGGTGTGTTTGGGTACTGTTGACATGCTACAGGTGTATAATTCAGGTTAAGGATGTGCTACTGATACATATGGAGACTATTGGTCTACAGGTGTATTTGGAGACCTTGAGCATACTACCGGTGTGTTTGGAAACTATGGGCATACTAAAGGTGTTTTTGGAGACTTTGTACATGCTACATGTTTGTGGGGACTGTGGTTACATTTCTGTATGAAGACTGTTATATGATACCGGTGTGTTTAGAGACTAAGGACATGCTACAGGTGTTGATGGGCACTAGAAACTTGTGGTAAAAGATGGATATCGGCAACATGATACATGTGACTGCCAGAGATTTCTGCCATAACCCCCCGTTTGCACATCAGTGCTCCCACATCTACTACTTCTAGGTCGAGCAGAATGAACAATTGATCCCAGAATTTGGGGAATGTCCGATTCCTTGAATCTGTGTCCAGTAACTAACTAGGGCTTTCTCTTTTTCTCTGCTTGATGTGTCATAAAAGATTGAGTTTCTATTTAGAATACAGTAATATGAAGCAGGTAAGTCCGAGGGTGAACTATTATGTTGTACGGTGCATACTAATGATCTCTAAGGGATCTTGTCCTATACAGATTTGAAGGTTTTTGTAAAATTTGATACAGGTCATTTACTGCTCATCAATGCATGACCCAACAATAAATTCAGCCAATGTTCTGGAAAATGTATCTTGCTTGATTTACTTTATATTTATCTCCCTGAATACTATAAATATTTTTTTTTTATATTTCACAAGAATCTGCTGTTCATTCCTGGATTTCAGGATTGAAAAAAATGGACAGATGGCTTGTGAATGTGTGTGCTCATTTTAAAATCTATTCAATATATCTCGCTGTGCGGTGCTGATGGTTTAATCAAACAACTTATCTCATAGCTAGGGGGTAATTTGCTCTAATGCCACTGTTTACAGTCTGCTCCCAACCTTTGTATTAGAAGTAAACTTTGAGCAGGCCATGTTGAACTATTCTTACAAGAAATGCTGAACTGGGAATATCCCATTACTGCTATGGTAAACACTGAATATAATATTAAGTTGATAAATTATGCAAACATCTTGTTAAATTACACAACATTAGAATATTACAATGTCCTAGTTATTTTTTTACATTTCCCTCTATTTAGGTTTTAAAAGTTTCTGAGCTTGGTGGAATTATCGCTGGCACTCTCATCTGGCAGCACCAGGGTACCAGGTTCAACTCTTGGCCAAGACATTATCTGCATGGAGCTTGAATGTTCTCCTGCTGTTTGCATTGGTTGCTCTATGTACTTCAGTCTCCTCCTATATCCCCAAAACGTTACTTGCAGGTTTTTTGTTTAGCTTTCAAAATTGACTTTCAACTATAATAGGTCCTTTAGATTGTAAGCTCCTGAGGAACAGTCACTGACAATATTCTACAAAGCATTGTGTTGAAACAACACTAGGTAGATGCATCACAATAACATTATTATATGAGATTGTATTCAGCCAAAGCAGTTTTTTCCGGCTGCTGTGATGAGATGGTTATGCAGTAGTTAGTAGAGTCTGATCCATCAAGATCTTCATTCTGCAGAAGCCATCAACAAATTAAGAGCTAGTCCGGAGATAAACCAGCATTTCAATGCATGTATAGAAGCTTTATTGTGTCCTATACTAACTATGGCTTCTATTTTGTCTGCCTTCTTAAAGTGCTAGTTGCTTAGTCGTCATGCTGATACAAATCACAGATTCTTACAATGGAACTAAACCCTTCATTACTCACCTCTTTTTATTAATACATTCTTCTTTGTGATCTTTGACCATCTTAATTGACCGGGATGATATAACTCCTGCTCGGGTGCACTGGAGTTCCTTCAATCCCAGGACAAGCACAGGAAAATGGGAATTCCGGGCATCCTGGAATACACAGCTCAGCTTTGTCACCAAAAACCTGGAGATATTATTTCAGAAGGGACATCACCTTTGGTGATCAGCCTCATCATGTATTCCTAAAAGTAAAACTTTAGTTCTACTTTAATTAGCATGACATACTTGGAACCCCTTAGTAAATTAATTAGTTACTATTTGTTTTTCTTTGAAATGGGGAACTGTTGAGTTTTGTGAACATTTTATACACTGCTATACCAAGCTTGTTTTACTTGTATATTCTCCTTCATCTTTTTCAAGAAACATAAAATCATAACTAGCAGGACATGTAGACAAACATCGTAAGGATCCAAGTTGTATTTCTGCATTTTGAAATAAATTATTATTGAGTTAAATTGCACATTAGTTTATTTTTAATCACCTTTGAATCCTATACATAGAATCTCAACAACTGCACAAAATGCCACTCTTTCTGGAATCAAGCCATTGCAGCACTTCTACGGGCCATTGAGGCTTTGGTATTGGACTTGTGAATGGCAGGACTAGGGCTTAGATCTTGCAGGTGCATAAGGTTTCCCCAGGTATAAATAAAAAAGGTATAATCAAAAACAGCATTTACAATAATATACTCCTCAGATTCTCAATAAAGTACATGTAAATCATAACTGAGTTTGGTGGCTTAGAGGTTAGCACTCCGGGCTTTTGCAGCACTAGGTCCCAGGTTCGAATCTCGGCCAGGGCACTATCTGCATGGAGTTTGCAGGTTCTCCCCGGTTTTCTTCCACATTCCAAAAACCTTCTGTTAGGTTATTTGGCTTCCCCCCAAAGTTGACCTTAGACTGTGGTAATGACATATGACTATGGTAGGGACATTGTGAGATTGTGAGCTTTGACGGACAGCTAGTGATGTAACTATGGATTTTGTAAGGCGATTTGTAATATGTTGGCGCTTTATAAATACTGTGTAATAATAACTGAATGACAATTAGTTTGTCGTTTTTTCAAATATATATATATATATCACCTGTTCACCTCCTTGTTTTCACTGTTTTTGCACTTTAGTTAAACTGATCACCTTCTAACTTATTGCAACCACATCCTGTCTGCATACACTCAAACACTTGCATAATATTTCTCAGGGCAGCTTTCTGATGATGCTTATGATGAATCATGCCTGGGTAATATATGTAAAAAAACAAAGTGTAGTCCCCGTTAGAACCCTGTACGACAGTTTGACTAAACAAGTTTTAGAACAAGATAAGCAGGTATATCTTTAATAATACAGGTCGACATTTAAAAAACCGGCAACCTCCGGACCTGAGGAGTGCCGGATTTTTGAAAATTCTGGATTTTTGAAGGTTATATATGCTGTATATAAATAAAAAGAAATAACATTAAATGAAAAGCAAATGAAATTGTAATGTTCACCAACTAAATACAACCGTTTTACAGAATTTTAGTTCAACTAAACAAAATCGTGCCTCAGAATTGTAATCATTACTGTACCCTCGAAAAGAAGCTAAATAGCAGATGGGCTGTCAGGATAATCATCTTCATGACTGACAGTAGCAGCATCCTCAGCAACAGGAACAGCTTCATTTTATAAAAGGAAAGCAAAAACAGCTGATTCTGGAGTACAGCACCATCAAACCATATACTGCGCATACAGAAAACAGTGTAATTTTGAAAATGCACCCCGAAATCTATGCTGGAAAACTGAAGGATCCGGATTATCGATGGGCAGATTTTTGAATGTCAACCTTGTAGCTGCAAATTTCAAAATCAGGAAAATGACTTCTTTCAAATCACATTATCTTGGAAAAGCCAACATCAATATAAATGAAAAATAAAAAAAGATTCCCTCTGCTTCCATCTAGATGAGCAGGCATATAGGTGGACACCTCTAAAGTATCAATAAGTCAAATGAAGAGGAAAGAAAAGACGGGGTTTCGGCCTTGATTTCAAAAGATAATTATGTTTTGTTCATAGGATTCATACACAATTTATGCAACAATGGAATTCTTTACCCTGCCCATTAAACAGCATGGGCTGGGGTTTACACACTATACATAAATTCGCTGGTGTTTTAATATTGAACAGTTGAGTCTTATTAACACAACGCGTTTCGACTTTTTAGACTGGTAAAGTCTACGCTACATACCCCTGAGGAAGCCCACAGTGGTGAAACGGGTCGGGTTAATTAAACTCAACATTAAAACCCTAGCGAAGCTATGAATAGTGTGTAAACCCCAGCCCATGCTGTTTAATGGGCAGGGCAAAATATTCCATTGTTGTATAAATTGTGTATGTATCCTATGAACAATACATAATTATTTTTTGAAATCAAGGCTGAAACCCCATCTTTTCTTTCCTCTTCATTTGACTTTACTCATACTTTAATGATATTAATTTATTATAGTAAATTATTTATGTTTGGCTAATATATTCTTTTCATTGTAAACTATTATGGTAATAATATACACACTAGTTGAATTGCAGTCATTATTATTTGGTTGTTTGAAAACATTTGTTTTCATTTATTCTGATAAATCATTTAAATCCCTTCCCGTTCTATAATTTGCAGGTCACAAGGTCACAAATACTGGAAAACAGTTAAGGATAGCTGCAATCTGAAATAGAATGGCTACTCTTAAATGAGGTGAGGGATTTCAGTTCACTTTGATGCATTCCCTGCTGAGTGATAACTTGTATTATGCAGAGATCAGCATTCTGCCCCCTCGACAAGCATCAGGCATTTGTCACATAGCTGCCGTACAGCTTAGCTTTCATTAACTTATTGAAGTCACTGCAGTCAGTGTTTCTCAGATCCTTTGTGAGCCCATGAAAGATATTTAACTACTCACATGTAATTGTGACAGATGGATATTGTGCGTGGGGAAATTCCAGGGGTTTGTGGAATATGTTGACACCACTGTTTCCATTCAAATAATTCATCTTCTGCGTACTCCCTGCAGTTTATGGGGTGTAAATGGATTCCAAGGGAGCAAAAGGATATAGAGATAATGGGATAGCGTGGTTTATTTATAAAGCTCAATTTGCTATATAACTCAGTATAGTTTGTGGTTTAAAAATCCACTAAAAGTGAATTTTAAAGTGAACCTGGCTCTGAAATTTTAATGTCTCTTAATACTGTAGCAACCTGTTCTTTTCATACTATTATTTCATGTTTGACCATTAGTCCCTAAACATTGGCACAACTTTTATGCAATCCCTAAAGCTGTTCAGTTGGCATTTCATTTTTTTTTTAATTTTAGGGACCGGTAATTCAAGCCAGTTATATGTACATTGAGTGACCAATCTCCATAATGCCCCCCAGACCTGCAGGGTAACCCGACTGCAGGGTAAAGACTGCAGCAAGAAGCTGGGTGATAGCATTATCTGGGCTGTAGAGATGTTTCTTCCAGGCAGGTGAGGGGTAAGTAAAATGGAAATGGGGGATTTCTATTAAGAGATGGCAGGAAGTTTTACCTAAAAATTAGGATTTGCCCTGAGATGGAATTTAAAGCTAATGTCCAAACTAGTACTTCAAATAACAAATAATGCAGCTATTTATTTATTCATTTAACACATTTATTTTTAAACTCAACTAGTACAAAAATCAGAATTTGACTTGGTATTCTTCTCATAGAACCCTCCATACAGTATAATGTTTATTAGGGGTAGGGCCAGCTTTAGGCACACATGATCAGTGCTCTACACATGTATACTAAGGAACCAAAACTAAGAGCTGAGATCTCATCAATCTGCTGTTACTCCACAATCCTCCAATCTGGTGACAGGGAGGTGACCTAGCTCTATTGATAAACCCCAGAAATGTCAGGTCATTATCCTGGATTTTCTGTCTAGTAGGTTGGTGAAAATCTTACAACTTGAGTGGAAATATCACAAAGTATTTGGCAGATAAAAAATATTGTATACAGTATTTCTCTTTCAATAACTTTTATTGAATTAAAAATGAAAATATGCATAAAGAAATAAAACAATGCCAAGATCAGAAAATAAATAACAGTAAAACTAGTAATGTTCTTGTTAACTTTGAAAGTATTTGAATAGAGGGGAAGGAAAAAGGGAACTAGGTAGGTAAACATTATTAAGGGATAACTGTTGAAGTAGGGTAAATAAAGTTAAACTGGAAGAGATTCAGGGGTACCGTAGAACCGTCAAAGTACAGTACAATACATTAGTTGTATATAACTTAATATCATCATTCCTTTGACTCGTACACAGACAATGGATTATCAAGTCCCTTGGGTTTCAATCACAAGGTCTCGACGATGTTTCGCAGATTGAATAGTCTGCTTCTTCAGGGGAGTAGTTCTGTTCAGCAGGACTAACTAGAATATATGTGTCAACTATTAGTAAGGTAATATTTATAAATCCATCTTTATATCAATTTGGAGAGGATATGCAAGGCTTTGGAAGTAATTTCAGCAGGTTTGGTGCTTTACTGGCATAGGACTGCACATATGTGAGATCTGTATTTTTCCCCTTTAGAAGAAAAAGGGGAAAAAATCAGGCAGGAGCTGCCAGAAGCCTCCTGGGATGCATGAGGTATGAGGTAAGGGATTTTAAACCCTCCTGCCGAAAAAAAAGCAGGTAATTTTACCCTCAATAAAAGGGCTGTCTACCATTTTATGTAAAGTAAAAACTTTTAGTTTAGGTATGGTACTTTTAGCTGCATATGAATATGAATGCAATTGTCTGAATGTAATATACAAGTGACAACTCCAGACAACAATAGAGAAGATGTTAAATTGATATCCATGTCCCTATTTTCCCATTTTCTGTGCTAATGATAGAGCAGGAGAAAAAATACTTAAAAAAACTGTTCCCCACTCTACTAAAAGATTAGAGTTGGGCTGTAACTCCAGCTTCTAGCCCACTTGCCATTGCCATAGTTTGCCTTTTCCATCTGAATCTCCAATGGTGGTGCTATTACATTTGTAGTTTACCCCTCATCTTACCTGTGATTGTGATGTTGCTTATTTGTGTTTTAGTAAAAGAATGGTGACTTTTTTATTTAGATTTTCACTAGCTGCAGTGTATTGAACTCCCATAAATTGAATCCAAAGAGTTATAAGCCAGGAACTAGATGTGTCTACTGTAATTGTGACCCAAATCTACAACTTTTCATTTCCACCATTCATTTATTGTGCTTGATTTCCACTTGTCAAACCATGTTGTATATGGACCCCTATGTACCCTCATCATTTTGCTTGGAAAAGTGAAATGCGTCATTCAGCCCCTTAGTAGCCATCTTCATGATCAATCAGAATACAATTTAACATTATTACAATTGTTAACAACTGTGCCTGAAAGGGGCTATGGCAAGGTTTTTCTTTCTTCTTTCTTCACCTAAGAATACAAATCAGGGCATGACAAGCGTGAAGCCTCAGATGATGATGATAATAGGAGACCCATATATAACTGGAACAAACTGTGGTAATGAAATTGTGTATTCGGGGAAAGCGTTTTAGCTGTCACTGGTGCGTCCCATTGACTCATGTTACATTTCTGTTACTGCGGTGCATAATACAATGGCAGGAACTCATCATTCTGCCGCCCATTGATTAAATGATTGCTTCATGATTGCAAAAGAGAGTCTGAACAGATCAGCCTGGTAAATATTTATGAGAATGCTGTCTCTATGTGCTTCATGCAGAAAGAGTTTGTAGAAGATCTGGCATCTTTCCTGCTTAAACTTGTTTTGAGGGGCAATTTGTGCAGTTGAGAATTTTAACTTTAAAAATTGCAGCTATAAAGAAGCTACAAAAAGCAAAGCTCCGTGGGCTTTCAGAAAGTGTTATTGTGGCTAAAGCAAGGCAAGCATTGAAGTTTTCTTTTTTCTAATCACGGAGAACCAGAGCAAATCAGCAAAAGAAAGCTCTGAGGCTACAACTGTTTAAAACAGTTTAGCTTTCTTTGGTACCGTTGGACACCCAGGGATGTCCTTCTTCACTTGGAATCTTGATGGAGTTCTAAGGCCAGACTGCTTTGGAAATCAATGGGTTTCTAAAGGTGGTTCAAATATTTGGAGTGGTTTGGATGCTTAGTAAACACTTCATACCAGGCTTTAGAGTGGGACACGATACCAAAGAAAGAGAAGGAGGAGCAAATAGAATGTGAGTACAGGAAAATTATTGAGGTATACTCAAGGGGTTGCAGGTTACAAAATTGCCAAGCCTCAAGTTAGACCAATTGAGTTTAAGATAAAGAAAAGAAATGAAGAAGCAGCTTTTTAGTGGCAACATTTAAATCTAAGCGCTTTAATCAAGAAAAACAAAGGGGGGGGGGGATGGGCTTATTAACTATAAAAAGTTCATCTGTGCTTCAAATAGATTCTAAAGTGGGGTGATACATTACAATGTATTATAACAACGATGCACAATATTGCATCGGGTCTTTGTAAGCTTTGTCTCTTTATCCCAATGCGCTTCGCCAACTGGCTTCCTCAGGGGATTTTTTGGAGCCTTACATTGTAAGTTGATATTTTTTAAGGTGTGGAAAAATTCATACGATAAAGATGTAACTACTCTGGCTTTTTTTAGAGTGGTAGTATGTTATTGCATTCGCTCATGATGATTAAGATGCATTAGGGATATTCAAGTTGTAATATGGTTAGAGCCAAGGGGGGATTTGACTGAAGAAAATGAAGTCTATTGTCAATGGATTGAACTATAATCTATAGTATGTCCTAGATAGATTGCAAATGATAAGGTTTATGGTAAACAGAAGTGTAAAAATCCAGTCAGTCAGGGCTAGTTAACATTCAACTGGTTCGCTTATCATAAAGTAGGATGTGATACAGAAAGAACAAACCAGGTGGTTGCCGGGGAGCCTCTAGATTAAAGCACTTGGAGTTGAATGTTGCAACTAAAAAGCCGCTTCTTCTTTTCTTTTCTTCTTCCTATACCCAATTATAATGTGAGTACATTGAAGAGTGGTGATATATTTTGAAAGTGAGCATTTCATTTAATATTTATTGCAGTGAAAGTAGCATGGTGGCTAGCACGATTGCCTTTGCAGAGCTAGGTTCTATGTTTCAAACCTTGGCTAGAACACTCTATCCATGGTGTTTGTATGTTCCCCCTGAATATGCATGGGTTTCCTTTGGGTAATCCAGTTTCCATGCAGTTAGGTTGATTGGTTTCCAAAAAATGCTGACATTGTCTTCTCAGAAGTTAAGGCTGTCCTGCATTTTGAAGCTGTGAAATTTAGCCTAGAAAGCTGAACAAAACCGAAAATTCAATATTACCTGTAAAAAGGGAAACGTTTTAAACCTGTATCTGCCTCTTCTTTTTTTGGATGAGCCATTTAGAAGGAAACCATAACCTTTCATAGAGTATTGAGCCTGCGGCTTCTATTTAAAGGATATCACTTAGTCATACTCCATTGATGTGATGAATGTTGAATTTAAAATGTGTGCTTGTAACAGGTACTTTTTTGTTGCATAGCAAACAGAATGTAGCCAGGATTTTCCATGTATCAAGATTACGCTGACATGCATTCTTCATGCTACGATGACCTTTGGCTTGTGTGAAGGAGAAAATCTTAAGCCTTTGTGTCATTTATGAGCAGTTACTATGAGATCCTGACAGTCTGCTTATCAGTCAATTCTGTTTGCTCCTTTACCGCTCGGCTTCTCATACCTGGCTGCAAGCTTTTCCATCTCTTACTCAGCAGGTAATGAGATATTATAGAAAAGTTTAAAGAGGCCTTGCATTTGGTTCGGAGTGTGGAGCTGCTCAGTTTTACTTACCTGACTGTTCATGTTCTGCCTGGAGAGACACTCGTAGTTATTAACGGCACAAGTTGGCACATCTCACAGATGAGAGACGAGACTTCTGATCTGAGACACCCAACACACAGCTTACTATGAGATGTAGTTTTTTATTTGGAATCCTGGCCTGGAGTGTCCTGAAGGGTATGGGTGGCCCAAGCATTCTGCCCTTTTTCCAGGCTAGGAAAGTATGATGGCCCAGAAGCACCTAGCCTTTGTGGTAGCCTGAGGCCAGATGGTGAGGCTGTGGGCAGCCTAGGTGACTGAGGCCAGGTGGTGGGGCTGTGGGAAGCCTGTGTGCTGGTAAAGCCTCAGAGGTCCCCCAAAGCTTAGGCCTGTAGGACCAATACCCACGATGGGTCTTAGTGTGAGCCTGGAGGCAGCAGCATGGGGCAGCTCCCTGTTTCTGGTGGACAAACCACAGACGCCAAAAACCATGACTACCTGTGGTTATCAGGTGTCCGCCTGGCGTAGCTGCTTGTGACAGCGGGACTGTGTGATATCTCTGAATGATAAAGCTGTGTGATATAGCTAAAGCAAGCTATTTTTGTTCTGCTGGACTAAGCTATTTTGTATTTGGTATGTTGAATGGAAGCTACTTGATTTACTTAATTTGCTACTAAAGTCTAAATACATGGACTTTTCTTAAGCACTCAATTGTCTTGCGATGATCTGATCCCCCTAACTTCACACAAGGTATAGGATTTCCAGTGAAGGGCAGAAGAGAAGCATGACAACAACCATAAATCAATCGGATACGAATAGTACAATATGTGTAATGGGTGTAATCATAGACTAAAGGGTTCTCCAGAATGGAGAGCCACGATTAAAAGGTGTCCAGGAGAATCAACAGCTTTGCATAGTAATACAACACGATAAAATAAATCACTGCTGTCTCCAAGTGATAGGGTCCAGTTAGTGTTGATATTCTGGTGCATAAAAGAATTGGTGCCAATAAAACCATGTAGAAATGTATGTATCCCGCATCCCCTGTATATTGATCTGAATTCTTCCATGAACGTTAAATCATGAACTCTCAACAACCTCAGCCCAACACATGGGGGGTTGTGCCCTTTCCAGAGCAGGGGTGCAAAGTTTAAAATATGTTTTCTTTTATTAATATAAAGTGACTCGGTCGCTAACTCCCGGACACATCCATTGTCAGATATTTCTGCTACCTTCTGCCCTCTCAAATTCCTAATAACCCAGCATTATGATGAATGGATCAGTGACAAATAGCTTTGGCATGATCAGGAAGTGACAGAGCTTTGCATGTCAGAACAGCCTTGCATTTGCCCATAACCACAGGCTTTTATGAGCTGCACTTTATTCCTGCAGCAGTCTTTCATCATTGACAAATTATATTTACAAACTAATTAAGTCACTTCTCTCATACTTTTATTTTAAACATAAAGATTTAATACAGAGCACATCCATGATGCCGGATTTGCAGAGTATTTTTGGCTTTTTAGTAAGACAACCTCAAATCAGAAATTGCTAGCTTGGGGACTTCCTGTCTCCTATTGAGGCTCCAGATCAGATACATAGTAGAGATCAGGAGGGGTGTGTGTCCCTCCTCTGAATCCTTCAGAAGTATATGATCTGTAGGAACAAATTACACATGGCACAGGAAGTGCTGCAGAAAATGTGAAAAATAACAGCTGTCTAGATTTGTCTGGATACGGTAAATATGAAACTTTTATAAGCAATGTTTTGTATTTCCTGTCTGGCAATATATTTGTTTTACAATTTTTATGTTTAGTAAAGAGCCAAATACAGAACATTGGTACACAAAAGCTATCCATTCGGTTTACCGTTCTGCTGAAGGCTAGATAGGGAAGGCTCAGGTAGTTTTTCTTGCTCAACATTAGCTTGTTGCTGCCAAATGTTTGTTACCACTCATTAAAGCTGAATTTTAAGCAAATGAAGACAAATCTGAAGGCGGATATAAAAGAGACAAATTACCACAGCTGTCTGTATTCATTAGTACATCAATTTGTAGATGCAAACAATGTAACTTCATGGGTCTGACCTGACCATCTGCGGTCCACTGCACAGAAAACCTCAAACTGGGTAAATAAAAAGCAGCACAAGAAACCAATAAACTGTAGTTCAGTACTGACAAAGAACATCCTGATAGGAGATAGGGGAGTGAATGTGCTCTTGAGGCTTCGGAGGAATTGTCTGAGGTCCACTGAGACTTTTAAGTTAGCTTTAACCATTCGAAGGAACACCTCACCCAACTGCAATTTATTTAGACCAAGTATAGGTACAAATACTTACCCTATCCCAATGACCAATAGCAACCAGCGTTCTTTTCTTAGGATCTGAGAAGAACAAATTTTGAGAGCAGGCCCTCCATGTTCTCATGTACAATACAGGACCTTTGGTAATGTTGGGGAGCCTGCCGCCCAATGAATAGTGGGACCAGTTTAGTATGGGATGCAAGCTTGCAGAAGTAAGGGATAAGGAACATATGATTTTTTCTATACCAGTAAATCAGAGTTTCTCTTCAGGGTTTGTTCAGAACCTAAGGGTTCATTGAGCAATTTGTGCCCCTCAGGTCACTTTAGGTGGCACCAATGATCTATTTGGTTATCTGTAAGCATGGTATTCTTTCCATTGACCACAATGCTAATGTACCATGAAATGGGTGTATACTAAATATTGGCAGGGCTTCCCAGAGACTTTATAGTTTTTTTTAGGGCTCCCTAATGTTGAGAAAGGCTGCCCTATATTAAATGGGCATTGAACTCCTGCAGTGTGTATGTGGAGGGCTTCTTAATGTCTACAGTTACCTCCAGTTGCAGTCTTGCTTTAAAATATAGATGTACAGCGCTCTGTGCTGGCTTAATGAAAGAAACCTATTTATGTTAAGCTGTATATCCTTAGTGATATTATATTCGAGTATATGTGATTTCTTTTTACTATGTGTTACAGCTGCAATAAACGTTTGAGGAGGAATCATTATACAGCATATGGAACATTAACAATTCAGGAGAAAAGTAAGCAAATAGTTACAGTTTATCAACAAAGTTTTACTAAAAATAAAGTGTTCTTTAAAACTGATTTCCAGCTTTCAGTCTGGTAAGGCTTTGCAGGCTCCTTTCCTGTACCTAAATTGTTTAACGAGATTTCACTTAATTTCAAGTCATATGGAGCAACCTGGCTGCATCATCTAAGACAGTGTTTCTCAATCTTTTTACCATGGGGGGACCCTTCAAATAACTTTCAGTTCCTCGGGGAACCTTTCATACGATTACCATATCCACATCTCATAGTACATGAGTGTGGTGGACAGTAGGAAGAATGTTACCCTTACATTGCTGGCCATTGGGAAGAACGTTTCTCTTACAGATAGCCAAAAAGATCAATTGCATCACTTAACTGACCTGAGAGGCATTTACGTTGCTCAAGGAACCCCCACCAACCTCTGGAGTGAGAAACATTGATCTAGGTCTATCCTAACCTGCCACTTTTTTATAGGATTTAATTTCTTTCAATCATGGAGGGTCAGCATCACATGTGGGAGTTTACTTGGGTGGTCTGCATACAAATACAAATTTGATATTTGCATAACCCCTTCCAAGAACCAGTCAATTCCTTGCATCGGGGCTTTTGAGACGAGTACTTTGGCATGGGTCTGTGTTTCTTTCAGTTAGCCATGTAGAGAACCCTATTGTCTGCTCCCACCATCCATAATCTACCCACATTGCAAGGAGGAAAAGCACAGAGGCCCAATAATGGCAACATTGGGTCTAAAATAAAATACATATTACAATCCAGAAAGGTTTTATTTAAAAATAACATTAACATGTTGATATGAGTTGAAGGTAGGTACCAGGAAAGATAAAATCTAAACAAATTAAACTTTAGCCTTTCAACTATATTGAAATTTTGCACACACCAGAAATGAAATATTTGGTTATTTAACAACAAAGAAAATATTTGTTTTATAATAAAGTAATGTATTCTAATATTTTATAAATAATGCAACTATGTCACGTGCTGACCCTCTTATCCCATCAACAAGGCAATTTTATTTTATAGCTACCAAGATTTTATTATTATTTTCAGGAGCACTCAGCTGGTAAACGGATACATCTAAAGTCATCACAAGCAATTGAGTTTGGTAAGCCCACAGAATTCTGTATTCATTTTCTTGCTCTTCTCCATCCTTCAGTTGTCACAGATGGATAGTTCATAGTCATGGTACACTTGGAAGTCCTAGGAGTGCAGTTCATGGCAATTGAATTCTTGAGGATTAATCCTTGGTAGGAATGGCACACATACAGACGTCGCAGCAATGCTAGAGAACAATCTCATTGCATTCGGTAACACATGCGGAAAAAGAGTTCCTCTATAGCTGCACAATTCTATAATTCTAGATTTTTATGGTTTTAGCAACCTTATAACAAATATATTTTCCTCCCCCTGTGTTCTGGCTGCATATTTCAGTGATGTGTTCGTGGGAGAATATGTAAAGGTTTGGTAATAAGGAATGTGAAAAATATCCAACACATTTTAATCTATTCCCATCTCGCCCAATTCAATACTCCTGCATTCTCATTGTGCTCCCAAGGGTCACATAAATGTGTTTTTTATTGTTTTCCTGGTAGTCGCAGATCTGGGAGAGAGCTCGACGTCCCTGTTGGTATTACAGGAATATGAATGTCTTTTCATGAGCTCACCCTCTATTTCTGTCTATTGGAATGTTCAGTGTAAGCTTTATATTTACTGCAAAAGGTTTTAGCACTTTTCTGGCAGACTCCATTATGGAGGATGGCATCATGTCTAGGCGCAATGTGACTCCTAATGTTAAGCTTTACAGTTATATCATGAGAATTAGAATTGCAGGACATGAATAAAGCACACTCATAATAATATTATAATTCATATAAAATATCATTTTAAAAAGTCTCCTTTCTACATTAAAAAATAATGTTATTAAAAAAGAGTGTCACAGGACACTCTCTCTCTTTTATCTCTTTTTTTCCCAGATACCAACCATGTCCAAGTCACCTACACCAGCCATTCTCAACCAGGGTTCCTCCAGGGGTTCCTTGGACTCTCTGTAGCTAATTTACCTTTCACTTCATGATGCCTGGATAGTTCTGGATCCAACGACATTTGGTAAAGCCAGCAATATGATCTTAGTAATGCTCTTAGTTGACTTCAAAGGTGTTAATATACCCATCACTGTGGTGATGGGGTATTCTTCCCATTGTACACCAGTTTAGGAGTCTTTTCTTCCCAATGACCCCCAATAAATTGGTTTTAGCAGGGTTTCCCCAAGACCTAAAATATATTTTAAAGTTTAAAAATGCTGATAAAGCTTGGTCTATATCATAATTAACACTGGCTTACGTCACCTTTTGCTGCTGTTATAATAATCTCTTACCTGGAGTTGAAGGACAGGTGGATCTCAGTTAACTCCTTACTAACTTTAATGAGATTTCGACCAGACTTACACTTAGGGGGAAAAAAAATTATAACGTTTGTTACATATTTTCTCATATAAAGTTTATGTATTTTGGGTATCTGATCCACATAATTCCTATTATAAAGTTTTTTACCTGTTGGACTTGGATAGTCCTTAAAGTCTGATGAAGTGGATCAGTATCTGTGAAATACATCACTTTATACATTTGATTTTTTTTCTGGTCAAGTCAATGGAAAGCATTGTGTTGACACTCCAATATCTAGTTTTTATACAATACTTCTCCAATGTAATTTGTTGTTGGTGATACATATAGAACCATTGACAAAATATCCCACATGGGTGACTATTTCATTATTCCTTTGTGTTAAATAATGAGATTGTCTAGGTTCACTGGTTACACACTATTTCATATACACTTTATATTGAGTCAGCTCTTCTGTTTTAGGCAATCTTTTCATCCTTTTACTGCTTCTGCTTTGAAAAATATTTTACCCCATGCACTTATTTTTTTTTTCAATAGTCTTCTGGCCATACAAGTAACATCTAATGGTTTTCTTTAATGAAGATTCTAAATACTCCAGAGAGAGGGCCACACTATGACATTTCTCTGCAGAGTTGCGAGTTCTTCTCTACTTATATATTGCACCTCCCCAATATGTTAAGCATACTATTTCAATATGTTCTAACACATTGAGACACTTGTAAAATGCATGAAAATGTATTGAATTTAACACACATTGATATGCGCTAGATGCAACACTGTTTGTGTGAAATAACCAACAATGGGCCATGCCTGTGCAATGTGTCAACAGGGCTGGTTGTAGCTTCATCTAAGAAAGTGTGTCGTGCCACTGGAGGGCAATCGGCTTCTAATTGCCACCCTCATAACAGGAGGTGTCTAAACAAGTGCCTTCCTGGAAGGGTCACCCAGCAGTAATTTAACGCCATAATTAAAAACAATTTTTTAAATTGCATTCATGTAATAAAACCTATTTGCAATTTTAGTAATTGGGTCTGGATCTACTTTAATATTTTCTCACGTAATACCCTGTAAGAAATCTATTTCTTGAATATTTTTTGCCAAGAAAAGTAAGGGAAAGGATAAACTGCCTGTACACAGCGATGAGTCTGTGCTCCTATCGACCTGCAAGAAACGGGAATCAATTTTCTGTCTCTTGTGGAAGTGTATTCGTTTCTGTCTAGATAGAAGCCAAAAGGTAGTTGTTGTTTTATGAGAGAGGGAAGAAACTTTAATTTACCCTTGTAGGGGCATTGTTAAAATGGTTCACTTTGCATTCTCTTTGTTCAGGTCCTGCAATGCTGCAGAGATTCAAATGAACTTGTATGATGTGTCATTTGTTCATTATGAATTATAGCATTTTATGGTTTGCTGCATTTGCAAGCAGCAGAAATAATAATGTACTATAGGTTGACTTATAGTATTTTATGGTATCTGTGTTATGTACAGCTTTGAAGCTGAAGGCCAGGTAAGTATAATTACATGTGTTTATGTAGTTCTTTTTTAATAAATGCATTACTAAATTCATTTTTAATGCAGTGTAAGTACTTGAAGTTGACTTGGTATTTGCTTCTTGCAGTCCATGGGCAGCAGAGTTCAGAGTCGGAGAAGGAGAATCGGCACAACGAAGAAATCGGTTTGTGTGCTCACCGGAAGCATGCTGAAAGGTAGAGAAAACTGAGGAACAGAGAGATATGCCCATCACTGTACAATCACACTCTAGCAGGTTGGTTCCTTGACAGCTTGGGCTCAAAGAAAGTGGGTTAAATAATGATGGCCATCATTCAGCCAGGAAGTTTGAGAACATCTAATGTGGGTAAGAAGGAACTGCAGGATTTGCTTCAAATTGAAGGTGTGTATAGTAGCCAAAAATTTTTTCTTAAAATGTAGTTTTATTGTGTTGTGGGCTTTTTTTTTTCTATTATCGGAGTTTTGTTATTTCGGCAGGTGCCACCAATTCAACAGGTTGTTTGAAAGCTTAGCATTTGCTTACAGTATAGTAGTCGAACTTTCGCTTTTAATTTTTTTTTTTTCTAGATCAATGTTTCTTAACCTTTTTAACATGGAAATAAACCTTCAGGTCTTCAGGGAACCCCTGCTATATATACTATATCCACAGCCCACTGTATATTAGTGTTGGTCATTAAGAAAGCATCAGTGGGAAAGCTGCCATCCTTACAGATAATCAAAAAGATCCATTGGTATCTATTAAAATGAATTGAGAGTTACAAACTGCTCATGGAACCTCTAGCAACCTCAATCTGTTTTGTGAGTGACTACCCATAAACATGGGTAGAAGTGTTGAAAATTTCCATTGCTCCTAGAAGGAGAATGGAGCATCAGAAAGTAGAGAAACATATATGCTAGAGAGTGTGGCTTGTCATAAAGCTGTCACTTTGTCCTGCATGATACAAGGTAGGCGACCTTTAAGTACAGAAAGACAGCCTTTTCCATAGAAGACATTGGGAACTTCATTACATTTTCAAATTATAGATGACCTTATCTGATTTTGTTCTTTCTACAGACAAAACTTCCTTAAAAATGCTCCTTAAGCTGAATGCCATTTTCTTTTCCAATACATTGATTCCAATTCATCACTTTTTTCTGAAGATCAGGAGCAATGAGTTTTTTTTGTTTTTTTTGGGGTTTTTTTTTGTGGAAATTTACATTATAAAAGCAATATCTAAAAATGGTTTTGTATCGGTTCAGTGGAGAGGTGCTATTAAACCCTGAAACCAAACCTAATTTTTCTCTTGAGATACACCACTACAAATTATAACTTGCAATACCTAACTCCTGTAATGCTCCTTAACCTCTCAGCACTGCTTCCCCTGAACCTCCTGTCAATGCTAAAGCATTATTGACATCAAAATGGTCATATAATTTGGACTTTAGAACAGTAGGTGCCCAGCTACTAACAAGGGTTAGAGGCAAAGCGGGGGCATGGGTACAGATAATGGGTTTCTGGGCTGCCTGTGTGCATGAAGAGTCTGAATGTCAGGTTTAGCCCCAGCCAGGAGCACACACATAGGGGTGGTTTCACAGGAGCCCCTTGGGTTTCCTCAAGGAACTGTAGCCACTACAAGGACAAAAAAGTAAAATTTTCTGCAAAAAAAGGAATACTCGAAACACCCTATGTAATCTCCAAATATTTATCTTTTAACTTTAGCCCACCTTCCTACCAATTTAGGACACTTTCCCCTTTGGACTGTAGCCCTATTCTGACCCACTCTGCTGGCTACTGATGTGTTGTGGCACAACCAATGTGAAAGAACAGGAGCAGAGCCTTTACTTTATCTGTGGAAACAGGATGAAATCTCTCAGAAGCGCAGTGCCTCCACTCAATTGGGTCTTGTAAGTAACAAGTGCAGTCCCATTCGAGATTAGTATACTCATAGACAATAATCCACACTGTTTATAGCAGAAAGAGTCTCTGTATTGAATAGTAACAACATATGAAATCCAGTGTACCATCAAACTTTGCAATCTTGAAACAGCAGCAGTGTAAACATGTCTTTCAGTATGTCTCAGTGAGAGGATTGTGCCATAACTTAGAGTCTGAACTTTTGCTTTCTCTGCGCATGCAACAGAATTTGATTCTCTCACTCCTTAGAGCATGTCCTTCCCAAGGGCTTACCCAAGAATCCCTGCCCCAGGCTAGGTCAGTACCGATAACCTCATCCCCAAAGTGCCGAGGGCACAGCAGCCATCCTGGAACATGGCAAAACACACACTGCAGTAATTATCATAGAATACATTAATGCATAAACAGGCAGTGAAATTACTACATTGCTACAGGAGCAAAAACTTATGCAAACCTGCCAGTAGTGCCAGAGAAGCCATAACACGTTTTGTTGCCACATAGTGCAACCAAAAATAGGTAATATACCCAGAACCAGGAGTGCTGAGATGATTTTGTCCCAGAGTAATGGAAAAGTTCATCAGTTCTGACTCTGATATACATAGGTTCTAACTAATATTTTGGCTAATCATGTGTTGTCTTGTCTTTTCACCTTTACAAACAAGCTTTTGCTCTCCAAGAATAACCTTACTGTCCATTGGGGGATCCCGTCACTCAGCAAATCTCTGCCTCGTTTAATGATTAACACCCAGCTCTGCCAGGTGATTACAGAGCACATCCTGGGAAAATAGACATTTTTGTAGCTTAGCTTGGATATTGCCAGCTGGAAATATCTGCATTTTGACATAAGTGATTTATTACATGTATTAGAGCAGGGTAGGGATATTCTAAGTGTGGATTTTCATTGCATTTTGCTGATGTGATTTAACCGAGGAGGCACAATCACAGTTCTGTAATGTTCTGATATTTGTTTTGGGTATAAGAAAGTTCTGCTTGTCACTTTTTTAATACTTTAAAACTAGATTATTCAGTAGCTTTGTAAATAAAGCAGAACCTTATCTGAGGCATATTGGATTCATAAGGAAATGTTCATCTGGTTCAATAAGGTTAGATTAGCGCATATATATATATATATATATATATATATATATATATATATATATATATATATTTATATTATAATGAAAAAAGAGCTGCTTTACAGAAAAGAATGACATTTCCAGAATTTAAAGATCAACTAAAGTAACTGAAAAAGATGGACAGTCTGGTAGACATTGCTGTAAAAACTTTATTTGTCATAATTCTACCATAATTCTATGGACACAATTATTTCAGAAGGAATTGTATGGGTTACTTCTATAAGTGAACCAGGTATCCTGAGATTCAATACCGACCAAAGACATCCTATGGTCAGTGATTTGAGTGAGCCAACAGAAATGCATGCTTAAAATTGACAACACATGGAATTAATATATGGGGCAGTTGGGCGGGGGGCTTCTGTACTGTATTGTAACCCTAATGCCCATAAAATTGAATGGCAGCATGTGGCATTTTTGTATGGGGTTCTCACATTCATAATCATAACCAGAACTGAGATTACAAAACTACGTATTAGGTTATTAATATACCCCACAATTCCCTGCATCATCACTCATTTTATTAGTTTTACCAGTGCAGTCTTATTAGAATACTTAATATACTCTGTATCAGACTGGAGGTCAGTGAAGGGCAATGTGCAGATGTCTACTGGGAAAAAAAAACTAGATTAATAAATATTTTATATTCCTTTAAACGAATGAGACGCATGAAGTGAATTTCAACCTTACTACTTTTACAACCTGGTTTGAAAATACAGCAAGGGGGTGAATGGGGGTAAGTGAGGTTGCAGTTTACTCAAAAGCACAACTACAATCAAACACACAATTTAGTAGCAAATAAAATCATTTTGCTTTGTTGTATCATTTGCTTGCAATGTTGATTCACTCATATTTGGACTTTAAGATGTCAATGATGTCTTTGCAAATGTAAGGGCTCCTGTTCATGCTTTGGTACAATGGTTCTTCATATGACACATTGCAGCCAGTGAGTGATTAGAGATAAAACTAGGTCCACAGAAACACAATCGAGACGATCATTATATCAGATGCCATAGTGTTCAGGAATTCATCATATAGGCTTCAGTAGCTCTTAGAAGTAGCATACTAAGTTAACATTTTTTAAGATTTTAGGATTTAACATTAACATTTTTTAATTTTTTAAGATTTCAGTTTCAATTAAAATGTCCTCCTCTTCGTTGTTATGTATAACCTAAATATGTAAATACAGTTTGCATTTTACAGTCTTTTTCAGGTGCTCATATATATTAGTTATGGAAAATGCAAACAATCCCAGCATCTATGAAAGAACCATATTTATCTTAAGTATCTGTCTTGAAGGTAGAAACGGTTGCTGAGATTAATGACTATAGCACTAAGGTAATGGATGTTTTATCTGGAGGGGGTTTCATTACAAGGTGTTCACTGTCCTGTGACTTTCTCTAAGCTCCCAGGGGCTGCAATTTAAACCCAAAGTGTCTCACTGACGCCATGCAACACAGGACCAACATTCATCATCCGAGTGGGGCACCAAAGCCCATGGCTAGCTAGATCAATGGCAAAATCTAATAATTCACATTGACTGTGTCTGACCTGAGCGCGGTTACATGGACATCTTATTACATGGCATGGTCAAGCAGACATCCTCCAAAATTAATCAATGAAATCCTATAAGTGTAGCAAGCTCTGCAGAACAAACACATGTAAAGAAAATGTATACATATACCTGAAAAAAATATATAGAATAATGACAGGAAGAGCAATTTTTTTTCATATCATTAGGAGGCATTGGGCCTGATTTATTAAAGCTCTTCAAGACTGGAGAAAATAGACTATCATGGGTGATCCAGCAAACCCAGAAGGGTCCAGGAATAAAAACATTTGCCAAATAGGAAATTGTTTTATGAAATCTATTCCAGGTTTGCTAGATCATCTAGGTTCATCCATGATAGTCTATCATGTAGAGCTTTAATAAATCAGGCCAGTTGTATCAACTAAAATAAACTGCATTTCAAGTTTTGGGTAGACTAGGGAAGGCTTAGACTTCCCTTGGAGGTTAGCTTTGGGTCTTGTGCGGTGGTATAGCCATGGTAAGTCGGCTCTTTTTCCAGGATGTGGTCATTGTGTGGTCTTGCCCACCTTTATAGCACCCATCACATTGCTAAACAAGAGAGGGGGTTGGATAACCTGCCAACCACACAAGCTCTAGTCACCGTTTCCTTTCATAGCGCTAACCCTGGACTCCAGATAACTAGGACTATCTTTTAAGACTTTAAAAGTGCCTGTGACTCAGAATAGGAGCCAATCTAATATGCACACAAATTCTTCTCTTTGCATAATGCTTTCTGAAATGTATGTTATAAGCTATGCATGACTGTACCTTTTTTATTTCTAGCTGAGAATAATAAACCTTTTCCCCCCAACAAAACACTTTTATTTTTAGAGACAAGCTATAGTCTCTTTTTATATGCTAATCAGCTCAAAGTGTACGTGATCCCTAACAATGAATTCCTCTTTATTTGGACCAATATGATTTAAGCTGTTATTGACAATTTTGAAGCTTTCTATGAGCTTTCAACCATAGAAATTTGTCACTGGCAGTTTTATTTGTTTCCCAGTGACCAAATGTATGAGTTTGGCATAAAAATTGATCAATGTTGCTACAATGCCAGCAAAAAGGCATTTGCAATCAATTTTCATTCCAATTTGCATCTTATGTTCACTTGAAATTGCAAATAATTGAAACTGAGGCTTTTTGAATTTTTGTTATTAAGGCAAAACTAAACACAGTCGATACTCGCCGTCCCTGTTGCAGGGTGCCACTATCTTTTTCCTTTTTCTCTTCCTAGATACGATCTTTGACCATCTTGATAGGCCGGGCTGAGTAGACGTAACTCCAGGGGAACCCTGCATCCAACACTAATTCAAAGTTTCACGAAGCAATTATGCAGTGGAAAGTGAACCTATTACCAAAAATTTTACTGTATACACCTCTTTATATAAGGTAAAAATTCTTTTTTTTTTTTTTTTTTTTTTTATTAACTCTAAATGACTTTTTTTATAAAGAGGAAGCCGCTGAGGTAAAGACAGAAGAGGAGCGCAGAGCCTCCTGGGATACACATATTCCAGAAGGGTTTAGGCTGCTCCTACTGCACATGCCTGATCCTAGGCATGCGCAGAAGAGTTTTTTTCCTTATTTTCAGCAGGATACGTCACCTTGATTTTGCACCTGCGCATTGCAGAGTTTCAAGTGACATAGCCAGAAGAAGAAAGAAAACGGACGAAGATGACGGCACTAAACAGAGTGTTTTGCCAGCAGTAAAACTACATTGCATATATTATTACAAAATATTTTTGGAGAAGGATATAAATATCCTTGGTAAAGCTGGTAAAAAAAAAAAGGACCCGAATGTAGAAAAATTAATATGCACAACAAACCTAGGGAAAAAAAAGGAGATGGGTATGAAGTGACAAACCATGAGAAGGACACACATCCATTAGGAAGGAAATAGACAATGGTGGACACAATCCATAGACCATAGACCACACTGATTCATTTAAAGCCACAACCATCGTAAATTGAATACCCAGGCCATGTAACGCTATGCAGATCAGGTTACATTCAATGCTAAAGAATCCTCTAGAAACCTGGCTTTAGCAAAATATATATTGGAGGGGGGGAAATAAGCGGCCACTAAAACAAGCTTCATGACAGGCCTAATAAATCAATCTCTAAAAACACGCTCTACCCCTGCAGTTCAGGCATAATCAATCAATTCAATCATTAGAACCTTGCCACTAGCTTTTTATTGCAGGAGTTGTAGCCGCAGAGAGTGAGGCAGCAGGGATCAATAACGCCTGTGAGAAAGAGAAGCAGAAATCTGCAATAATGGCGGGGAATGGGGGGAGAAATGGACAATTTATGGAAGGCTGCATCTTGTGAGGGAAAGAGTTATTGGAAGTGTAACAAATACCTTTGACCGGGGGTTCTGGGTCATTAGAGATGTTATTGGCTGATATACTATATTGCACTTCTTTTAATAAGTAAATAGTTCATTTTTATCACCTAAATAATAGGGAGGGTTTACAACCTTATAGGGCATTAGTTTTTATCTAGATTTGCCTCTGTTTTCCTGGTTAAGATAATACTCTTTTGTCAATGAGATGTTTTTTTTTTTCTAAGTCTAAATTACATTTTTTTCGAAATGTCTAGGGACGAATGCACAGAACTTGAGTGTTTTTTTTTGGCTAATATTAAAGCAATGATAGCACTTAAAACCAGGCCATTTTCTTTGTGTCTTTCAGGTATTCAAATACTGCAGGCTCAAAAATGTAATTCCCAAATATTTCTCTCTCGTGTACTGCCACATTATTAGGCAGGGTAGCAGCTTTGAACCTCCTGTTCCGAATCATTCGACTGATATTGATTTCAATAGACACAGAAAAGGCTTACTAATTTTAATTGCCACCACTGGAATGGTCCCATAGGACACCAACTGCCTACATGTCCATTATCTTGAAGTCCCCATGAGGTGACTGAACAATTCAAACTATTTGGTTTACAGCACAAATAATGTAGCTAATCCTTAGATTCCTGCTTGGGGATTGGCCTGTGAATGATCAAACTATATTAATGGATAACTTTTGAAATATGTCAAGGTTTGTAGGCTTACCACCATGTGCCAGGCACTTAAAACATTCTGTAACTTTAAGTTCCTTATTGCTACTGACCTATTGCCAGAGCATTCGAGAATTTGTGGTTATTTGGAGGTGAAGTGGACGCTTCTCCTTCTGCACTTCTGAATCACTGACCCATTGTATGTGTTCGGTTCGTTGGGTAGTTAATGGACTGTGCAGTTTGCCTTTTCATATGCCATTTGTTGAGGGCTCATTATGTTTAAGGTTCACTAACCTCTTTAGTGTGATGCTTCCCCTTGTGTTGGGAAGTTAATGGTCCCTGCAGGTCGTACCAAAGAATTATGGGGATAGACAACAGACTATGCTGTCTCTGGAAATTGTACTTCTAAACAATTTAAATCTTTACAAGATGTTGCATAGTTTACTTTCTAATTCCACATCATAGAGCAATGTCATATAAAATGGCAGGGCTGCATCAGAGGTATTACTTATATAGCTCTTTTACATAGCTCTATGTGAACTAAAGAACACCTCCCACTATGTTACAGCAATATGGAAAAGAGGAGAGTGAATGAGTGTTGTGATCCCAGGTTTTACTGGCAGAATCGCCTGGTAAAAATTAAAAAAAAATGAATTCAGCCACAACATCTATGTACTGTGATCTGCAATCCATTACATTATATCCTGAGTTTGGACAGTAAAGTTTCTGTAGTTCGGAGTGTTTTTTTTTTTTTTTTCATTTTGCAATGGTTCTGGCTAAGAGAAAATTCTTTTTGCAAGCTGAATGAAAGCTGAGAAACTTGTAGCCGATGGCCTCCTGATGAATAAAGCTTTGGAACAAGCTGCCAGCTGGACATGGCCTTGTAAAGAAAGAAAAAATGACGACAGGTCAAAGACTATGGTAGGTGAGTTCGATTTGTTTCATGGCATCAGCCTGAGCAGATCTAGATTAAAGTTCACTGAACTGTAATTTAAAAGGATTTTAGGATTCACGGAGTACTGCAATGACCAAATAAATGTACAAGAACACATTGTGAGTGCATTTCAAAAGGTCACTGAATTACTTAGTAAATCTTAATATTCCTAACCATTTAGAGCAGGGGTCATGTTATTTATTATGTTACACTGACATTCATAGAAAATGAGATCAACTTGAATGGCAGTCATTGGTGTATTCTTAGGTGTATGAGAAGCCATGCTTGCCCAGAAGTGATTCACTTGTTCTCAGGAAAAAAATTGGAACAGAATGGTTAAAATTTTTTATTTAGAACTCATTATAACTTTGTATGGGGCTTCCGATGAAATACAAGATACGTATTTCACACTTACATATACAACACTTCTCATATTCATAATTTTTCATTTATTTTGATTTGATAAATTTATCATCACCATCGTTAGCAATCACTAATAAATGCAATAAGTCTCCAAATATTTGTCATCATTCTAAAAACCTTAGATGAATAATTTTAGCTCTTTTCATGCTATAATGTACTTAAAAACTGGATATTTGTTTGAAGCCATCCAATACCATTTTTAGTCAATTACAGACAATGTAAAGCGAAACTAAACACGCTAGTTGTTGGTGAGCTTCTGCCCTACTCACAAAAAACTTGAAGATTATGACAAATACTTATCCAGGACCTGCCATCGCTGCAGGGATAGGAGCTGCCATCTTCACCCCCGGCATCACAGCAGACTTTCATTGAGATGGCAATCCTCTTCCCTGGTTTGATGTAACCCTGTGTGTTACGCCGCACACAGAGCCAAATTCTAAGCTTCACAGCACATGTGCCATGTAGTTCAGAGCCTAAACAAAAGCCTCCAGGATCCACCCCATGATATTTCATTGCATGGTTCAATAATAAATGCATTCAGACTTCTGCCCATGCAGTCCAGCCCTTATGATTGTTGTATCAGCACAGCTTGTAAACAATCTTTATATTTTAATAGAAGACCAAGCAATGTGTTTACAGTTTTACCACTTGGGGTTTTATACTAGAAACACAATCTTTGTTAAAGCCCATGGGGATTTTCTTTTTTTTTCACATTTGTTGGATTTGGCTGAACAAAGCAGTCACTTTTTTATTAAAAAAGATCCTCATCCTTGAGTTTTAGCTTTGAGGAATATAACCAATTGTGTTTTGTTTGGGTTGGGTGCAGCTTTGGCATACTTTGCATATTCTTAATGTCCGATTGTGTTATTGTGTTACTAAAGGCTATCCAATCTAATGGGGTAAGAGGGGAGGTGACAGGAGAAAGCTGACCTGTGGGGTGGAAGTAGAAATCCTGCCCTGCCTACCGGATATGTTACAGTACAACTCTATGGTACATCAGCATGTCTACCTCACAAATCCCAACTGTTTGAACATTTAGGTTATTTCAAGTTCCCCAAAATCAAGATGTTCTATCAATGACAAAAGCCACCCCAACACTACCTTTCATAGTGATAGACGTGTAGGAGCGGATAGAGTTAGGGAACGTCAAGAAGACTTCTAAATGTATTTTCAGAAACCTGAGAGTGCCTACTTTCCTACTTGCCCAATTCAGGGACAAGCTTAGGTTATTTTTATTAATTTGTTAGCCACAAATGCCTTCTAGTTATACTTTGCTAATAAAGACACAGCTTACTGAATGTAGAGATAAAAAAGCCCCTGAAAGCAAAGTTTTACCCACCTTTCAACTTATCAAATTGGGGCACCCTTATTGGGTATCCAGACTTTCATTGGACAAACCTGTAAAGAGTTCTGCTTTGGGCTACATATGTAATCTTAATCAGTTTTTCTCGATCTTTTTAACATGGGGGAAACCTTGCAATAACTTTCAGGTCTTCAGGGAACCCCTGCTATAATTCTATATACACAGCTCACAGTACATTAGTGTGGTGGTCAGTGGAAGAATTCCTCTTGTATTGCTGGCCATTGAGAAGAATATCACTCTTACAGATAGCCAAAAAGATCATTGATGTCCAACAAACTGACCTGAGAGGCACAAACTCATTGCTCAAGGAATCGCTAGCAACCTCTGGAGGAACTCTGGTTGAGAAACACTGGTCTAGATCAATGGGTCAGAAAAGTACCAATATTTTAAAAATTTAGAAAGGTTCACAACTTTGCTTTACAATTTGTATGTTCCTATGGTGATACCCAGCTGCAGTATATATCTATTTATAGTATTGTTTATTTTTTAGCACAATGTTCTAGGAAAAAATAAAAAGGATTGTTGTGTTGGCCACTGACTTCCAGTGGAGCTGCAGCTATATTACATTGATTTGATGTATTCTGACCCATCTGTAGTCAGGACTTCCTGATGGTATCCAGCATCCATCTCTTTTCTTCATTCATTATTAAAGTTTGAATGGCTCTAGTCCATTTGAATGGCATCTGTCTGTCTGCTTCTGTCTGCAATAATATGTAATTCTCAAAAATCATTTTTTTTAATTTTCTTTTAGATTTGAGTACAAGAAAAAGCTTAGAACGCACAAGTGCTATGGTTGATAATTTCAAAACACGTAAAATATTATCCACAAATGTAAAAGTAAGCTTTTTACCATACATTAGGATTTATCAAGGCTCACCTGGCCTAGAGAAGATAGACTATCATGGGTGAACCTAGGTGATCCAGCAAACCAAATCTGGTCTAATTTGCCAATTATTACTGCATTATTTTAAATAATAATTCCAGATTTGCTGGATCACCCAGGTTTACCCATGATAGTCTATCTTCCCCGACCTTGGAGAATGTAAATAAATCAACCTTGTTCTCTTGACCTTATTGTTGTTTTGTGATTGACTATCTCTGCTGTCTATATATTTCAGCCACCATTCACAAAATAAAAAGCTGTTTCATTTAAACCATGGAAACTGTTGCCAAGTGATGACTAACATCTGTTTCAATATACTATTTAGCTGTCATTGCCTGTTTAAAGTGTTTCCAAAGTCTAAAATAAATGCTGATAGCAAAACAAGCATTGCTGAACAAGAAAAGACACTCCAGTCCATTGCAAGAGCCTCTTCTCGTACAATTTCAGCTGCTTTGCTTGAGATTTCATCTTTGCCTAGGTACCGCAGATGAAAGACAGGGATAAGAAAAGTATAATTCAAAGTGTTTTCTTTTCACCTACTAAGAATTGGAGACTTGGTAAAGGACCCAGCAAGGGAAAGCAGAATTTTATATTCCAGTGGAATTCTGCACTAAATAATATCCAAGCCAACTTATGGTGGTTCCTCAGCTGACATTTTGGTCTTGTAGCATTGGAGTAGCAAAATCAAATTTGCTTTGCTTGAAATTTCATCTTTGAATAGATACCATGGATGGAAGATGGGTAAGATAAGTATATTTCAAATGTTTTAATTTCAAGTATGTATTTCACCTATTAAGAGTTGGAGACAAGAGAAGGGTCCCAGAGATTGGAAGCAGATCTTTCTGTTATAGTAAAATTCTGAAATAAACTATATCTAAACCCTAGATACAATGGAAAAAGTTGCAACTTATGGTGGCTCTTTGAATTCCAGCTCTAGAATTCCAGGATCAAATCTTAGCTAGGATAATACCCAAATAGAGTTTGTAGGTTCTCTTAGTGCTTGCTTAAGTTTCCTCTCACATCCCAAAAACAAAATTAAAGGGGGGGGGGGGGGGGTGATAGTGATTTCTATGTTTAAATTGATATGTGCAGAGAAACTGGACTTTAACAGCATATATAAAACTCCTAAAACATTTTATTGGTACATCATATTACCAAAAAAAAGTTTTCAGAGTTTTATATACGCCGTTAAAGTCCTGTTTCTCTGTAAACCCTTTATTTATATGTACAAGGTTTCTTTATTTACCCCGACTTATAAGGGGTGGTTATTAGTGATATATATGTCTGGCTCTGGAGTCATAAGAGGGGTTATTAGTGATTTCTAAGCTTAGTCCCAGTCATAACGGGGTTTTAGCGATTTCTATTTTCTTCCTGAGTCATAAGGTAGGGGGGTATTAGTGATTTCTATGTTTGGTAAAAATCATAAAGTGGAGGGGTATTTGTAATTTTTATGTTTGGCCCAAATCATAAGGGACTTCTATGTTTGGTCCCAGTCATCAGGGGGGTAATAATGATTTAAACAAGTCATAAGGTCATACTTTTTGTCCTAAGATAACAGCAATCCCCCCATATTATGTCTATGAAAAAGTAGTGTCGCCCCAGGGTAGGATTACAAACATCACCTCTTCACCCAAAGTTTAGAAGTTCTACGTTCCTCAGGATAGCTAGGATACAGCAGGCTGATTTAGTAAATTAATTTAATTTTCAGTCTAATTAATTATTTAAAAGTATGTTTAGCTTAAAGAAGGAAGTGAATAGCCAATCATATGGCAGAAACATTATCTTTGCACATGATTGGATGGTTGAAGTCAACAAAGCTTTGCCCCATTTTCTAAGATACATAAAAAATCTCTTGCAAGGGGATAAATCACTTAACATCCATTATTCCTTTTCTATACCAACCCTAATGTATCTTATAAGAATGTAGCATGGGAAAAAAGCAAAGAAAGTTACCAGCTTGGAGGATTTCCAGCAGGATCAACATTTTTTTGGACATATTGGATATAACTGAACACTTTCGATAGTATATTTACCAGACCAAAGGGGGTCCAATATGATAAGTTTGTTGTTAGATCTTCTTTAAACTGAATTGTTGGGCCACCTAAGGCTCATTTAATCTAACTTTGAAAACTGGTGCAGTTTTCCTTCCTAACCATAGGGCTCCTTGTCAGTGGCTACACTAAAGGAAAGTAATTGGGTCGCTTCAAATCTGCTCACCAGCTGGGGATCAAAAGCACAAGAATCATTTATTTTGAAAGTGCATGGTGGGCAAAGAGCATAACAGGAACGCCCCAAAGACCACCCTCCATAGTCTAATTAGTTTACCTGTGCATGTGTGAGAATCAGGAAAAAAAACATGCAATCAAAGACAGGTTTGGAAAACACCGGTGTCATCCAAACACAATTTCAATGTCTGAAATAAAATATTTTAATATACCTAACTTCAGCTGATTAGATGTTGGCAGTATCCGACAAACAAGCTTTTCCCCACTCCTTACATCTTGGTTAAAATCTGCAATTTCTTTCAAAACTGTTGATTAAGCAAGAAAGCAGCTTAAAGAGTAATTATAATTAGATGCAACCATTATAGGGATGATTTAGTACCATACATGCTAATGCACAAGCCTCAACATTATTCTATCTAATTAAGTTCCACTTATAAAGGAAACACTGCTACATTTTATAATGAGAACATTAATATTAATTACTTGTGGTATTTATATAGTGCCTTTGCTGTACACTTGAATGATACCCACTGTGTCAGAACGCTCTTGGCATCATCTGGGCTGCATTGAAGGGCAAAGAGCAGCGTGATGACATAGGTAGAAAAATGGCGACCAGGAAGCCTAGATAGAGGGCAATGAATTTATCCTGGCCTTCAGGACTCAAGTTCATTGTAATGTCTGAATCTGCAGTCTAACCAACACCCTCCAAAAATTTAAGGCTGGAAGATGATTTTACTTTTCTGCAGCACCGAGTGACCGAGATTTGAACCTGTTATTACCCCCAATGGAGCGAACAGATTGATTTTCTAACAACAGACACATATGGGCAAACTGTAGGAAGCCTTTCTACTTGCCGCAGTGTGGAAAGGTAAAACATGTGCAAACACAGGAAAACATACAAGCACCATGTAGAGTATGTCCTTGGCAAGAACTGTATCTAGGATTCTCCAGGACCGTGCTGCCTCAGATAATGTCCAGAATATATGTGCCAAATGTCCTTAAAGAGTACCTGTACAGTGGAAGCTAAACAAATGCAGGCACAAGGCAAATATTTGTTACCAGTGTTGTCTGCAGTCTCCCAGCAGCTGATCTTTTCCCCAGAATTGTGGTAATTCTTTGTATAGAGACAGTTCCTTTGATATGTTGAATTACTGTTAGATGTTGTTGAAAGCAGAGATTAATCTAACTCTTCCAAAATATTAATAAAAGGGGAAATAATTGATTATGTTTCTTGCATTCTGCCTTGGCACCATGTGGTTTGTCAGTATTTTTCAGCACTTTTGATACATTGTATTGATTGGAGGAGAGTTAAAACCGCAGTCTTATTTTTGGTTTTGATTTGTGTCACATTAGGAAGATTTTTCTTCACTTCCTGCCCTGTGGATGAAGAAAGGAAATGAACATATGAACATATCTATAATGTAAGAGAAATCACCTTTTAGCACCAGAACAAGTGTCACTTTTCTTTTTTTCATGTTTAAAAAATGTTTACCCTTTTCCTTCCTGGTGGCATTTGCGATCAGGGTCGTTCAAGAGAGTAAATGTCCTTAATTAGTATACAGACAGAAATAAAAACCTGATAATGGTTCTAATCTTTCCAAAATTAATAAAAAGGTGCATTGATGAGCTCTGTGGAGAGCTGCAACACGTCAGATGATTCTCTGCCAATATGATCCAGAGGACTCATCTTTGATGGGAATCTGACATGTGTACAGGGGTCTTCTGACGTTGTTCATGGATCCGTCCTGGCGGATCCATGATTGACAGAAGATGAACAACCGAACAAATACAAGTGAAGGAAGAGGAGTGCAGCGGCGTACCACATGCTCTTCTCCCCCCCCTCTCCTCTTCATAGAACTAAACCGCACTGTATGTACAATGCTAATTCATTCATATTTCAGTCGTTTGTCGTGAAGGATCGTTTCCAATGACAAAAATCTAACGTGCGTATAGAGCCGTGGATTCCCCTCATTCACAAAGCTAAAAAATAATTCAATATGCAAAGTAAACTTCGACAACTCTAGTATCAAAAGTATCAACCGCACCTATCGGGTTTGAACCAAGAAAAAGTTCTTCTAACACAATACAGTGCAATATTTTATTACTTGATGTATGAGATATGCAAGGCTATTTTAGTTGTTGAATCCAGACCCTTGATGATCCAGAGGATCAATTACTGGGCTGCAAACCACCTTTTAGGAGAAGAAAGGTAAAAATGTTTACTGGATTTCAGGGCCTGCCACTGATAACCACATCCTGACTTTAAGTTAGGCAATAGTCAACCGTCTCCTCTGTAAATATGCCCTACAGAAAAGCCATTTTTGGCATCCAGAGGGGTCCCCTAGCAGGGTACAAGCGAACGACGGCATTTGTCATAACGTTTTAAAACAAAGGCATGCGGAAAGCTACTGAGACAAGGTAGGAGCCCTCCTGGGGTTTTCGCTACGTATCTGCTGCATTCATTTAACACATCTGAATAAAACATTCCTGCAGATTAACACAGCAGTTCCATTGCTGTGAAAATTTAATGAGAACTTTCTGCAGCGAATAATGATGATCCGGAGATCCACTTTGCATGGTAAGTCAATCTTCGCTTTAAACTCGCAGATTAAGGAAAACGCGGCTGCTGCGTGGATCTTTTATGCACAGTGAGTTCAGGCGGGAGAATTGTGATTCCCGGATGTCTTGCCTTGGGGATTATAAGAGCCACGACAATGCTAATGTATTCCGGAACTCTGTACACCATATAAGATCTGCATTGTGTATCTTATGTTCATGTATAGAGAGGCAGCTGAAAATACTTGGACTGAAACCAGTACATTTTTGTATTTATCCATGGCATGTTTTGTTTTAGCTTGGCTTTTCTTCACTATAGGGTGTATTTAGAATATGTAAGTGATCATCTGATAACAGATCGGGACTTTGTTGTTTTCTATAAAAAAGGCAATCAGCTTTTGTATAGAGGTGATTAGCACTTTTCTATAATTTCCCTAAACTGGCAATAGGAAGCTTTATTCACTGAAACAGAGTAACTGATCACCATATTCAGAAATGGGGTTTGTGACCCATTTATTTCAATTGCAGATACATATGCTTCTTTTACAAATATGGGGGCTGCAGCAAAAGCAGCCATCAGGGGGTTTTAATGCAAAAAGCTATATTATTTCCTATGTTATTCACTGCTATCAAAGGTGATTTGTAAAGTGGTGATCATGCTAAACCCCACTTAATAAATGTAATGGCGGTAGCAAAACAGCACTTTAAAAATGCAATGGTAGTAGCAAAATCACCAGTAAATAGTAGTGAACTGGCAATCATTCAGAATAGTAATTATCAGCTGATCACCACTTTTATAATGTTACAAACACAATGGTGCCATTATTTTATAGAAAACCAGCTTTTTGAGTCAACAGAGTCTCCTCTTTAAAATTGGACCATTGTACAGCCTGATCCAAACCCACCTACACCCTCCCCACTCCCTGTAATAGTATAGCAGCTCCAGAGGATGTCAATATTGTACCAGCTTCATACAGGTTGGACAGTTGGGAGAAAAAGCATTTCCAAGTACCAGTTTATAAGTCTGCCACTATTTCTGTTACTGTTTGTTGGAACTGCTGCTTTTTTATAGTTTACATTGCACATTGAAAGGGAAACCCGTGTGGTCAGCATGTGGGACCATGGTTAGGTGTTTACCAATTTCTCATTGAATGTGGAACCCTGCTTTAAGTTTTAAAGAGTCTACTATGCAATTCAGCTTAACAATCCAGCATTGTGTTCCTTCAATTATAATAGCCATGAATTTATTTTCCCTGCCTCAGTTCACCAGCTCTTATTAACATTTTTAAGCTAGCGCTCAGATTATATCTCATTATATCTAGAACACAAAATGATCATTTGCCTGTCACTCATTAGAGCCTGCCATTTGTCATGCAGGCACGTGTTGCTGGATTTTCATATCTGCTCTTGGCTACTTTTAATAATCAGATCTGGTAAGATGTGCAAAGAATTGCTTGTGTGACTTGAGAACCTATCTATTTATATAGGAACGGTGGGTCCTCTTTTAAAGGAGCCCAACGCCTGGGACTCACCTGTGGACGCTTTTAAAATGGAACACTCCATTCCTAAATCTGTAGGCTTGCTACAACTCCGAGGTCTCCCATAATCAGTGGAATAATGGGATCCTTTCTATTAGGTGGTATGTCTCCTCATTGGGCTGGAGCCCTGCTTCAGAAAAGTTGTGGCTTTCAGAAAATGTTTATTAAGGCTAGAAACCTGTGTTTACTTTTTAAGTAGAGAAACTGTATACAGCGAGGCATCATTCTAAACATTCTGAACAATAGATTAGAGATTTCCAGATGCTTGGAGAACATAATTCCCCAACAGTGCCCCTTATTGTTGCTCCCAACATAGCTATGAAAATAGGAGCCCTGAGTAGTTTCATGAGGCTGTCATTGTATGGGTGAGCATGACCTTTACAGTTTTTCAGAACTTCTATGCCCTTATTACAACTTTCCCGTTTGTGAGCCTTGGGAGGCACCACTCACCACACCATGCTGCTGCCCCAAACTGACTTTTTGTTCCCAGTCGAAAGCCCATCTTGAGAACAAGTCCACTACTCACAGCGGCTTCTTTCACACCACCTTAAAGGTAGCTCAAATTACCATTTGGTAACATTTGGGAGATTCCACACCTCAGATGTTTCTCGCTTCTGCCACACACAACTTACAGATGCCCTCCGAGCACTCCAGTTGCCACCCTTAGCGAACCTCCATACATCCCCAATTTTTTGGTGGGCAGGAGGGAAACTTGCTCATTTTTCTTCCAAATCTTGTCTTTACTCTGTCCCCCTTTTCACACCTAGCCTTGCCACCCTTTTTCCAAACTTGTAACCTATCCCTGATCTTCTAAATTCAACCTCTCATAACCCTCCTTCTCCTGCTTCCCTTAGCCCCTGGTCATGTCCACCCTTCACTTGCCTCCATCACTCGGTAGCTCCATGATGTTCTTTCTCCAGTACTGAAAATTAGACATAATATAGATATTATTATAAAGATACTATATATCTATAATACTAGAAAAACATTGTGTAATGTATGATCTGCCCCCCACTGATAGAAGGTATTTATTGGCAGCAGCAATCAACACTGCCAAATCTTGAGAACCGACTTTGTCGCTCTTGTTCATGCACATAGCTCCACCAAACGTCCCTCCCTGAACAGGGTAACATTCCCCCTAAGGGAATCTCAAAAACATAAGCACTGGGTCATCTACACATATGCATGTCGGTATGGTCCCAGTTGTGTAATAATACATTGAAATTGTGCATATTCCCTGCTATTTTCAGGCCGGCATATTGCAGATGAGGTTATCTCGATGTCACAGTTTCATGCTGGACTTGATTCAATGCATCTCATAATGCTTGTTGATTACCCTTTGGGAAATTTTGTATTTCCACTCACACTATACATGCTGTGGTGTTTATGTTATTACATTCATCTAAAGTTTTATAGATTTTTACATTCCAGTCTCTTAAATAAACACCAGATCTTACTGCAGTTATATGGAGCACAGTGAAATACATAATAATGGCTAATTGAAATTTTGCTAAAAACCACCACACAGCGCTGTGGTGATTTGCGTCTTTAGAAAGAATCCCTACTAAGTATTATTTGTCTCTGCAATGGCCATATACGTAAATCCTAGTTTACTTGGAGAACAACTGCAACCTTTCTGTAAAGCAAGCAAATTGACTGGTGTTTCCCAAAGTTTTTAACATGGGAGAACCCCTTGAAATAATTTTTAGGGAACCCCTTTTTTTAAATACTAAACCCACAGCTCACAGTACATTGGTTTTGTGGTCATTGAAAACAATGCCTTCTGCATTTCTGGCCAGTGGGAAGACTGCCACCCGTATGGATAGCCAAAACAATCACTGGGGTCAGTGGTAACTGCTCATTGTTCAAGGAATCCCCTAGCAACCTCTGGAGGAACCCTGGTTGAACAACACTAAAATAGACATTTAATGGTAAAGCAAATAAACATTTAATCAAAACCCATCCAACTGACATTTGTTTTCATAGATTTACCTTTTTATTTACATTTTTTAGCAGTTTTATCCAAATATAATGGTGTAGTCCAATGGACCACAATTTGGCTGCAGCAACTAGTCTACCAACCTGGTCAGCTATGCCCCCTTTCTTCCTTATTCGAGGACATTTCAAATAAGTGGTATGGCAATTACTCGTCTATGCCAACATAAAACACTGGAGTATCGGAGTAAGCCATTAAAAAATCATAACATAACGAGTTATGATGGAGGAAAAGATTCCTTAAAGACCTATAAAGGTGTGAAAATTTACTCTGGACCCACAGCCCTACAAAACCACTTGGACCTTATGACTTGGTGTTTACCACAGGTCAGCATTGATATATTTTGACTTCCAAAATGAACACCTTTATATCTAAGGAACATCTCTGTCTAACAGAGGGGATGCTGTTGCAACAACAGGACCATTATTAAGCTTTGTGATATTTAGTGCAGTAAAAGATATGACACCCTTGTTTAGCATGGTCTTCTAATGGAATAAAACATCAAAAGCAGTAGAACATGTCAAACCTGTGACAGGATGCTTTAAACGACAACGACGCAACGACGCTGCTCGGCCGTCCGTGCAACAGTGATCATTTTTATGGTTTTGCAAAAGCAACATTTCATGTTTAATTCCATAGAACAATAAGATGGATTTGTTATATTTGCAGTAAAACACAAATCAATATACGCAACACGGTAAAATTTGCTCATGTACAACACTAGTGTATGTAGCCACATTATTACCCGTGTCAAAACGCCAGTGTAACAGAAAGAGATATTACCAGATTATCACTGGAGTCACTCGAGAGAACATGTCCAAATGATCACTGCCCAATACATATTAAACAGGAGTTATTTGTAGGACTTTAACAGGCTTATGTAATAGCCACATGGCAAAACGCGGTGGGAAATAAGATAACTGTTTTACTGCAATTCTTCTCTATAATGTTTAGCCCACATTATATTTCATGCCACGTTTAGAGTTCGGTTTAGCTTTGTCTAGTTAAGAATTATTCCTTAACCAGCACTAATTTCAGTAAAATAATTTAAGCCCTCCTTTTCTGGCTGTTCTATTTTTGCAAATTGTATAAATCATCAGTAAAATATGATGTGAATACATTTGTAAATTGTGGATAAATGTTAAATCTTTAGCGGAAACATTTATAAATAGATCCCAAAATATTTTACCATTTTTTATAAATGATATGCTTACCCTTTTCAGAGTCAACAGTCGTGACTCTCTTACAGAAGAGCTTGCAATCTGATATCCATTGTCATATATCATTGACACAGTCAAAGGCCAATGTTGGGGTGGGCAATAAAGCTACAAGTATGTCATTGGAATGTAGGAAGGATGTAGGAATGAAACCCATGCAAACGCGGGAAGAAAATCTTGGAGGTTTAGTCCTGCCCTGGCATGTGCCCTGGTTGAGATTCAAGTCTGTGACCCTAGTGCCAGAAGGACATATAGTACCCACTGTGCCAGATGGTCAGATGTTACCCACCAAGCCACTATGAAGGGAAACCCATGCAAACATAAAATGAAAATCTAAACTTTAGGCTTCATTGTGGCCTGGTTGAGATTCAAACCTGGGACCCTAGTGCTGGAAGGCTAGATAATACCCACAAACTTGGGAAGAAAATCTAAACTCCTGGCACCATTGTGGCCTGGCTAAGATTCAAACCTTGGACCCTACTGCCAGAAGGTCAGATATTACCCACTGAACACCCTAGCTAAAACTTGTTCTGAGTACTGTATATTGGTTTGTGTTATCAGTGTCTTATATGCATGCAATAACATGAATTGAAGTCATTCCCTATCTTGACAATCCTGTTCTTGAAATTTTAGCTGAATATAATTGTTACATTTGTTTATCCTTCACCTTTCTTGTATTATACAGCAGACCGCTTATAGAAAATTCAGCAGTTTCTTCAGTTATTACCCTGATGATGAAATATTGCTATTACTGTACCAGTCATTTTCTTAGTTTTTAAAAATTCAATAAATAGTTAATACAATGTATGAAACACCCAATAGTTCACTTGTGTATTTCTTCCAAAGTCGTTAAATCATTTTTCAGTTCAGTGGGTGTAATCACCTGAAATCTCTCTTTTCTAGAGTTGTGACCATAATTTGACTTCAGGCTTTTGCAGTTGCAGCAAGCCAATTACAGGATCAGGATGATTTAGGGTCTGTGAAATCGTGTCTTCTAACTGGTTATTGTTGCCATAGTTGCAAGAAAGTGAAAATTTTAACTTTGGGGCAGTTAGAGGAAATCATGGCTAGAAAGTTAACATTAAATCCTAAAATAGTTTGAGTAGCAATAATATGTGTCACGTTGTTCCTTTAAATAGGTCCTAAATATTTACAAAAACATTAGCAGTTAATAGGGACTGAAATATTGATGTTTTTGTAGACAAGTGCTATAGTATTGTTATTTTGTGCACTGGTGAAGGTATCATAGAAAAAAAGGTATTGTAGTCATCTTGCTTCTTGAGTTTTTTTTTTTTTTGAGAAAGTACATTAGGCCCACTTATAGAGCCCCAAGCATTGTGCTTTGTCAGATACAAAAAATTACGCAAAAAAAAAACAAAACAAAAAGGCTACAATACCTTTTTTTACGATACCATAGAAACTTAAGGTGCGTACACACTTCCAATTTTTATCGTTCCAATCGAACGACGAACGATCGATTGGGCAAAAAATCGTTCGTAAAAAAGTAACCAACGACGCCGACGAACGAGGAAAGTCGCTGGAAACGAATGACCGGACCGACGGATCGGATTGGACGACGATCGTTGAACATCGTTCGTGTGTACGGTCGTTCGTTGATCGTCCATGTTCAGAGCATGCGTGATGAACGAACGTCCGTTCACTTTCCTGTCGTACACATATTTCCTCTATCGCTAAAACGATCGTATCTATTGTGTGTACAATATCTATGAACGATCGTGTCATTAACTCTATGTGCAGGATCGGTGCTATACGATCGTTCATATATATCGTGCATGAACGTTCGTCGTTCGTTTTCCAACGATAATAATTGGAAGTGTGTATGTAGCTTAAGTCTACAATACCTCTTTTCTTCAACAGAGAACTTGCAATGTCCTGACAGCTGTGTAAAGCTCTTACTTGACACTTTTCAGTGTAATAAATCCCTCTTCACCAGTGTTTCCCGAACTTTTCAAAGATCACTGGTAACTTACCAGAGAGTCACAAACTCTTCAATACTCAAGGAACCCCTAACAACCTCGGAAGGAACCTTGGTTTCGAAACACTGAAATAGACATTTAATATTAAAGCAAATGGACATTCAATCGAAAAACCATTGAACCTTTTTATTTTTTTTTTTTTTTAGCGATTGTATCAAATATAATTGTGTGCTCCAATGGACCACAATTTGGCCACACCAACCAGTCCACCAACCTGATATATTAGTGTGGTGGTCAATGGGTAGAATAGCCAAAATGATCATTGGTGTCACCTAAACTGACCTGAGAGCCACAAATTGCTCATTGATTTAGGAACCCCTAGAGGAACCTTAGGGTTCCACAGAACCCTGGTTGAGAAACACTGCTCTACACAGTCCTTTCCCACATTAAAATCCTGAGCACCCTTTAACAGTACGGAGGACATTCATGGAAGACATTCCAGGCCCAGTGCCAAGGGGAAACTAGATTGCAAGCTCTGATTGTCAAAAGAGCCTTCTATATTGTTATCCCCCAATATCAAAATTTCCTATTGTCTTAGGGATAGGAAGTGAAGGCAATTTTGCTGAATAGGATACAGATAGTAAAAAAAACATGCAGGAGTTTTACCATTACCAACTATATCCTGAACATAATAAAATAAGCAGAATTGGACAGATCCTGGTGCACAATTGTCTACAGGAATGTATAGTATAGGTTCCTTTAATCAGTATGGACTGAAGGTGATAAGTGTTATTATCTTATTTGCTCTTTACCCTATCCCTCTCCCTGAGTGAATGTTGTGTTTAATGTTTTCTGTAGAAAGCCGTGCCCTTCTTCTGTGTTACATTTACTTAATGATCATTAGCAAAAAAGCAGCAGTGATTCCGACGCAGGCCCACCAGTTTCAACCTTTTCCAGGTCTCATTTGTAAATGTCCAATGTAAAACATCTTAATGAAGCGGCTTTAATGCTTTAATTAGAATGGATATCTTAATCACCAATATTGCAAGAATCACCACAACCTCTGACCTTTACTTTGTAAAAAATGTGATGTTAATGTAATTATTGTAAAATGTATACAGTTAAAATACACATTAATCTATTGCAAGTTCTCATTAGGAGCCACATCAGATGGAAGATGACCTTAATTCCACCAGGGAATCTATCTTTGAAGAATGAGCTTGCATTGTTGTTCATTGTCAGATAAAATGTTTCGGGTGTATCCATTTAGGACTAATCTAGATGGGAAGAGTTAAGCTACATACACACTTCCAATTATTATCGTTGGAAAACGAACGACGAACGTTCATGCACGATATATATGAACGATCGTATAGCACCGATCCTGCACATAGAGTTAACGACACGATCGTTCATAGATATTGTACACACAATAGATACGATCGTTTGAGCGATAGAGGAACTATGTGCACGACAGGAAAGTGAACGGACGTTCGTTCATCACGCATGCTCAGCCCATGGACGATCAACGAACGACCGTACACACGAACGATGTTCAACGATCGTCGTCCAATCCGATCCGTCGGTCCGGTCGTTCGTTTCCAGCGACTTTCCTCGTTCGTCGGCGTCGTTGGTTACTTTTTTACCAACGATTTTTTGCCCAATCGATCGTTCGTCGTTCGATTGGAACGATAAAAATTGGAAGTGTGTACGCACCTTTAAAAGGATTGTACAGTGATCTTTCAGATCTTTCAATCTCCCAATTCAATTCCGAATGCTTTGCATATGGTTAATGTTCAAAGGATGGGTTCTGAGGGAAGGAAGAGTTAAAAAAAAAAAAAAGTCCAGGTAACTGTTAAAGCTAGGTAAAACCAAAACACAGAGCAAAATCTAGGTGTCATGGTTAACACAGCTGGGTGGTGGACCTACTGTGTCACCACCCCTTTTGGCAGGGATGTGTTTGGGGCACAGAGTCTAAGACACCAGCCTTCAGCTTTACCAGGGCACCCCAAAAGAGTTGATGGACTTTAGGAGGTGGTGTCCAGGCTGCAGCCCCCATCCCTGCAGGGGCTGATGACTGCTGACCGAGTAGGGACAATGCACAATTCAAGAGCAGAAAGTAGAAGTGTAGTTGGACAAGCCAAGGTCAGTGTAGGCGGCAATCAAGAATAGTCAGGTCAGAGCTTGGGTCAGTATACCAAAGTGTCTGGACAAGGGAATGCTAACTCGAGCTTGGACGAACTCCTTATTCAGGCAGCATCCTGATGCCAGCCAGACAAGGTGAAACCATGTGATTGGCAGGTGACAGACCCCACCACCAGAGGGAGTGCTTGACCTAGGACAGCAAATAGAGGGATTTCTGAGCAGAGCTGTTGCTGGCTGGAAAGGAGGGCAAGGTGGCTGACACAGAAGAAGGCACAGATTTCCTGGTCTTGCCTGGACCAGGAGCAGGAATGTAAACCCATCTAGGAGCAAAGTCAAAGGTCGTGCACAGGTGTCTGCAATATCCAGAGGGTTAAGAAATCCTAATGCCAAGAAGTCAAACAACAGTCAGTTCAGGTGACAGAAAATGGAAGGTCAGATGTAAGAAGGGTAGGCAACAGGCTAACAAATCAAAAATTCCACCCACATGAGATTAGCTCAATGCTAACTTGGATGGAAAAGTTAGGTACAGGAAAAGCTTACATTTGGCCTCTGGACAAGCCCAGTGTAGAACTTAAGGTGGCTTATTGGCCAATGTAGGTGTTGGCATTTCATTTGTGTCTTAAGAAGTCTTTTATCTATGAATATTTTGTCATTCTTTACATATATAGGGACAATCATATTTTTAAAACATACTCAGACATTCCATACTGCATTGCCCTTCTACATACTAAGAGTGCAAGTCCAAGAGAAACCTGGCTCATTGAAAACAATGCACTCCTGGGGTAGCTGATATTCTAATATAACACTTGGTAAGTAGAGAAGTTTAAAGAGGCTGAGAGAGTTCCCTCTAGCGGGTAATCCACAAATCTGTATATTTAACACAATAACAAAACATGAAAGTACAATTACTAACAAATTTCAAGATGATATTAGAAATGAATTTAATTTTAAAACAGCTGCACAAGTTTCTGTGGGCTGCCTTCTAATCTGTTTGCAAATGAATGTACAAGCGGCCCATAGGGGTCTTTGCAGCTGCGCCCAACCAATTTAGCAAAAAAAGCTGGAGTAATGCAAGGCTGGCTGAATACAAAGTGTCTCATCAGCTGGCTGTGTTTTTATTAACAATGTTGGGGAGATGGATGGTCTTTCCTGGGATGGAAAAAAAAAAACTAGGTAAAACTTTTACTTTGCATGCCAACATCCCTGGTATTACATTTGTTCTACCACATTGGTTCATTGAAAGCCTATTTCTAGGCAATTGTGCCTCCCCATTCCCAAGTCCATTAAAAAGTGACTCAAACTGACTAATATTTTACTTATTCAATAAATCCTAGTGATCATTTAAGGAGAGTGGGCAGCATGTAGTGAGAATGTAGTCGGAGATCATTTTTATGAAAACAAATTAATACATTCTTACAGAGCCTGTAAAATACTGCATGCACCATGTTGTCATTATACAAAGTTTGATAAAAATTGAGGCAGTTAAAACAATTTATGATTATTATACCAATTATATATACGATTAGTATAACAATTATGACTGGCAATGAATGTTACCAAAGTTTGCAGTGGTATGTATGGAAATTGAGGTGTGATTGAGCCCTGACAACCTATTTTAAAAGCCAGAAATTTAGTCTAATTGAAATTCTTGGCCATTTCCATTTTGCTGACAACTGTCAACCTTGTAACAGTTCTAGCACAGACTAGACGATCAAAGCTGCTTTGATTCAGAGCTTCTTTGATGCCGTAAATGTGCCTACTGCAAACAAAATAAAATGCCAGTCATATGCCAATACATATGGCATGTCAACCCAAACCTGATGCTTTGGGTCACTAGAACTCATTTATTTGGTTGCCAGTAAAAGAGATTGGCATGTTGCCTTATATTCATTTTAAATATGTTATAATGATGTATTGTACTAATGTAGTAAAATACCCCTGGCTACTTCAAACTGCTGCCAGTCAGGGAATGTACCAATGTTGACCAGGACAGCAGGAGATATTTCATAGTACACATTGCAGGAAAAAAAGTTCACTTTATATTAAAGGAACGGAGAACTTTCAACAACAAACTTGATTTCCTATTATCCCGGAAAAAGTTCAAAATACAAAGAAATTGTAAAAAAGCAAAGCCTGTGGCCACTGTAAGTGAGTCAGATGGAATTTTTCTCAGCTACATAAAAAATAAAATATATACTTTGGATACGATGAAGCAGACATTCTCTCTTGTTGGTTTCTTTATCTTGTGAGGTCTGGGGCATTTTTGGACTTTTTTATTGACCTGTTTTTATGGACCAGTTTTTTTTGTGTTGTAGGGCTTTGTATACGATTGGATTATTTTATCCTTTTTTCAAGCATTTTTACGTGTTTGTGATTAAATCAAGTAACTGTTGCAGGATTATCTAAATACAGCATTGATCCCAACAATTCCTGGGTTTCATAAAAGGAAAAAGGTGATTATGTCTCATGATTTATTTTTTATTCTTCTAAAGATAGAAGCTTTCTAATGTAATATTTCAAGAGATATTTCTCAGCAGGTCAAGTGGTGCTGCTACTGTAGCCTAATGGTGGTATGTTTGGCTCTGTAGGCAGTATAGTAGTTCATCCATTAAATTTACCATGGAGTCCTCATGGATTCCTGCCAGGGATGGCAGAGTGTTAGGGAAAAGCAAAACAGCACAAGCATAGCAATTGTGGATTTGTATACAATTTACATATTTACTTAATTATTTGAGAACAAAGCGATATGGTGCATTATACATCCACAATATGTGTCCATTTCTTGGGATTATATAATATCAGGTATACTGGTAAATTACCCCTTTTTGTGGCTAATATTGCTAATCTTTGGAACAAATAATTGTAATTGTTTTGCTGTTATAGACACCCAGCTTTAAAATGTGGTTATTGATCTGCAAAAAATATTGATTTTGTTTTCTAGCCGATACATTTGTATATTGTGTTTAGCTCACATGCTCCAGTTTATTTTTTTTTATTATTAATTCAGGTTACCCAAGTCCAGGAGTTGGACCAGGGTAAGGGGTTCTTTGCATTTGTTCATGTATAATCTTATATTTTACAGTTATTTATAGTTTAAGGTTCTTTCTCACTCGTTCTTGACCTTTCGCTCTTTTTCTTTCCATCTTTATTTTGTGCTCTTTCTTTCACTCCCTTTCTTACGATCTTTCTTTCTTTCTTTCAATCTGTCTTTCTTTCGCTCTTTTTTTTGTTCCTCCTTTCTTTCAGTCCATCTCACTTGTTTGTTTTCTCTTTCTTTCTTTCGATCTTTTGATCTTTCTTTCTTTCGATCTTTTGATCTTTCTTTCTTTCGATCTTTTGATCTTTCTTTCTTTCGATCTTTTG